>NC_049992.1:17474573-17516049 GCF_000003815.2 Branchiostoma floridae | reverse complement strand
CTTGCACTCAGATAACCTAGCTATCTGTAAATTGTAAATCACCAAGATGGGGTATCTAAAACATTATAAAATTGCCCCTACACCCACACATACACACAAGAAGTAAAATCAGGAACAAGTATTTGCTTTCCCAACTCTACCAGATAACATAAGATATAAGGATACACCCAACGCTTCGTGAGTTACGTTGGAAACACGCACACACAAACGCACGTATAAACATAACCTTTTTTGGCGAAAGCAATTTTATAAGGTGCCCCACTACCAATCTGTTCACACCACATTAACTATCCATGTAACGTTATATATAAAGACGTTTTGCGTTTGGGACCGCATCTGTAATAAGCGACACCTACAGCTGCAGTGCAAAGTGACCCAGTCAGAATTTCCCTTAGGAAAGTGACAACGGTCAACGAAACGTCGTTCGAATAAAACGCTTCGTTATGTATAGACTTTGCTATTCAGGAGTACAAAATGTATCTCACTGCAATTGGGGCACCGGTACGGCACTGCGGGGTTCGAAAGTTTACTCAACGTATTTCAGAGATAACGAAAATTTCTTTTACATTTTGTGTATTTTGTTGTCTTCTAAGTCATACTTTAACGTATTACGCAATATCTGAATTATATACAATCGGCGAAAATAACACAACAGTGCCGTGGCGAACGAACCCCGCAGTGCCTCACCGGTGCCCCAAGTGCAGTGAGATAACACCTTTGCCAAGCTGAGGAAACTCTTTACCGGCCACCCCTACTGCATTGTCAAAGTGGTATGACCTTCAATAAGTTCATATTTGCTTCATTTTAAGCCCCAGGAAACACAATCGATACTTGCTCGGGTTCAATCCCGTTTGCAGCGCACCGCTGCCGCCGGCATTCACATCCGTCTCCGGCCCGTATGATTGGGCCTGACATCTCACTCTACATCGGGTCAAGGCCGCGATCTCGTCATCTCTGGTTCTTCATCATGTACCTGGGTGTCTTCTTGTCTCGGTATGATCTATACACGGAGCGCCGGCGTTTCTTTAAGTGCATATGAGGCTTCATGTGTGCCATTTTTCACCAGGTGTACCGTGCTAGTGAGATTAACCTTGTAGATGGCATCCCATTCCGCTGGTATAACTGTTCTTCATGGTACAGGAGTTGGAGGATGTCCCTGTAGCTCAGCTGGTAGCAGTCTTACAGATGAGCTACTGAATCGTTTGGTAACCGGCTTCACGGTTGGGGTAGCCTGACTAAAATCGCGCTCCTAGCGGCCGGCCCTATAGTATTGCCGCCGCAGCCAGCGAGAGATTGTGTAAACACAGGCTAACGGTTATGGCTGCACCCGTCTTTCGTAAGGGACGTAAAATGGGAGTCGCATTTTCTAGGGGTGCAGGTAAATGGGAAGGTCTAGCAACCCCTTCTCTTTTAAAGGCGGTATCTCACTGTACTTGGGGCGCCGTAGCGGCACTACAGAGTTCGTAGATGACCCTACGTCAAAAATTTCAGAGATAAAGAACGAATTCTCGTACGTTTTGTGTATTTTGCTGTCATACTAAGTCATACTTGTACGTCATACGCAATATTTGAATTATTTTTACAAAATCGGCGAAAATAACACAACAGTGTCGCAGTGAAGGAACCGCACAGTGCCGCACTGGTGCCCCCATACCACCTATAAGATACTGTATACCCTGCTTCAGAAATAGCAAGACATTTTTGCTGACCTATGTACGTTCCACGTTAGGCACTACAGAACAATTACAACAACATAATACTAGAGTGATGTGGCAATAGCTGGAAGACTTTGAAGCTATCTTTCTTTCCCTAACCAATCTGGGTTTGACATATACGCATAGCCCACCGGAGAATGCTTGTAGAAATAATGTTTATTTCCTAAGAGACTCCCATAGCTGTTTCCGTTTAAGCGTCTCCACCCCCATACAACCTCCACGCAAGAATCCCCATCTTATAATAACTGGTGGTATGGCAGCTCATCCGAGACCCCAGTGCCCACCCCCGCCTCATTTCTCAGAAAAACCGCCCAAGTACATAACCTTGGCGTTGCCGCCTGATGAAGTTATCCTATGCATGAACAGCTCTGCAATCGCTTTTGATGAAAGCCATCCATCAGATGCCTCCTCAGGACGGTTGTCCTTTCACAAGGATACTCACAATCTCTGAACAAAGGGCTGGGTGCCAAGACTGCGTCCTGCGTTGTGAGATCACGTGGCGCAATCGGCAGCGCGTTAGGCTCAGGCCCAAAAGGTCCTGAGTTCGATCCCTGCCGTGTCACCAATCTTGTACACTTGGGAACGAGACTTTATACGACTTTTCTCACTTCACTTAGGTGAAAATGAGTACCATTCATCCGGACTCCAGGAAGAATTGTGACGTATCATCACTAATGGACACCCTAATTAAAATCAAAACCAATAAAGACGAGAACACAGGAACGCACTAATGGTGGTATCTCACTTCACTTGTGGCACCGGTGTGGCACTGTCGTGCACTGCGGCAATGTTGTGTTATTTTTTCGCCGATTTTTTTCTGTATGATTTAGATATTGCGTAATACGCAAAAGTATGAATTAGGAGACAATATAATACACAAAACATAAGGAAATTCTTTATATCTGAAATTCGTTGAGTAATTTTTCGAGTGCAAGTGCAGTTAAATGCTACCTTAAGGGAGCGGCCCCACTTGACATTGTAGTTGTATATTGAAGTGCGTGTATGCGGTTTCGGAGTTCGATTATACGATACCCTTGACCTTTAAGTTTCTGTACGGCTCACACATCTTTTAAATGGGTGATACTAAATCACTTGTCTATATCATGGAAACCATAAAGGCATGATAGCCTTTCCTCTATTTCTTTCCGTTTTTTTTGTGTCTCCTCACACTATTATATTATCGGGAAAAGTTCGTCATCATCTTTAATACAGTAAACTCTAGTGGCAAGGTAGTTTTGTGGTCATAGTTGTTGACATACATGTAGAATGTAAATTGGGGATTTGGGGGTCAAACCCTAGTTAACAGGTCACAATGTGTGTATGTCCTTGTGAAAATCACTTGACAAGTGAATCAAGACCTTTATTGCACATTTTTGCCACACCGGGCTAAGTACAGGTCACAAAAAGACATGATAAAAAGATACAGTTCACAGATACAAAATCAGAATATTGCTGGATAAATTCAACTTCTCCTCGCTTTTCTGTTATAGTGGAGATAAAACAGCAGATATGCTTTATGATCGATGGTTTGTCTAGTACTAGTTGCATTAGGAAGATGATTTTTTGTACAGAACTTAGGTGTATGAAATAAGGAAATTGGTTTTGTATAACCTTATACGTTAATTTCTCTCTACGGCATACAATCTGCACTCTACTACAAAATGGCGTTCGTCATCTATTCTATCTAAATTACAATATTTGCAGAGCCTTTGTTCCAGAGGGGTACGAGTACGTATGCCTTCCTGTTTCAATATGAAGTTTGTGGCAGCTTATCCATAGTCGTGTGGCAGTATTCCTATCCCTCTTTACACATACTATGTATTCCCTCAACCGACGGTAAGAATGAGTACCTAGCTTCGGTTAGGGACATTCACTTCAACTGGACGTTACTGAGAGGAGAGTCACACCTTGAGCATGTTTGAAGAAAGTCAAAAGAATGTTTTCAAGAGGAGTCACATCTCAAGCACGTAAGAAAACCACCACGCCGATATCGGAAAGAAAAGGGGTCCTTTCCAGTGTGAGTGGTTCCAACCTTACAGTCTGGTCTTACACTGCTTAAACATAATTTGATTTCTGTATTATGTTTTGAAGCTAAGACTGACATTTATGTTCTCTTCTGACTGTTATTTTTCATTTGCAAATCAACTTTGTAACAAACACTGCCCTACCAGCGACACATTGATATGCAAATTCCACTGTTCGTTACTTTGATTGTAAGTTGATCCACAGCCTGAATGTGCTATTATTGTTATTATTATTACCATTATTATATTAAGCTATCTTGGGTTATTTGTATTGTAAATAGTTGACACATGACGTTTAGTTATTTAAGTCTGACCTTTGATTTCAATTTTGATTCAGTTGTTGTGATTTAGTGTTATTTTATGTTGGGGTCTCCCGGTCCCCCAGAAGGTATTGAAAAACGCCAGTAGGCGATGTATTTTTCCTGGATGAATAAACTGAAACTTAATAATGTACAAAACTGTCATTTCGGATGGAACGGTTATTGATTAAAATACACCCCCCTCCCCCCTTGATCCGTGGCATGTCAGTTTGGAATAGACGAGTACATTCTTTTCAAAACATACCCCCTAAGTATTTACCAAACGCTTCTGTGCATTATAAGTAGACTTTTTCTCAAGTTTCTTGACCGGGGCGTTTTCCTTTGTTCTAGCATCTTGACACGCGTAAGACGAATCACCTCGCGGTAACCTAAAACCCCCTGCGGCGGGGTCACCTGGTACACTTAGCAACGAAAAACCAACATGGCGGCGGCTGGAGGGGTCCTTGTGGCCGAACAGCGCCCGACAATTCCCGAACCCGTTCTCCTCACACAAGTCGAAGTTGAGGAAGAACCAGTTCCTGCACCCGCAGAAGAGAAAGAAGAACCTACAGTCGAAGTACCGGAGTCGGCACCCGCCCCGGAGCCGCCGAAAACAACCGAAGAAGAGCGAACGGCCGCCGAAGTGATCAGCCGAGAAGTCACGAAAACGCTCGACTTCGGTCTGAGCCAGCAGCGTTCCGTGGCCTCGCAAGCGGTGATTTCGAGGCCGATTCTGTCCAGAAGGGCGAAAAGAGTACAAGAAGTTGTCGGGTATAAACCACCCGTGGAGGACCCGCTAGAGACCGCTATTCTCTACGTTCAAGAGAAAGGCATCCTGTACATATTCCAGGTAAATGTTGTGACTGAACGAAACTCTTGTTTGAAATAATTAGGTCAAGTAAGGTAGACAAGTTAGGTAGACAATCAATAAACAGTGTAGTCTGAAGCAACGTTATTCTAATGACTTTGGTGCAATAGTAATAGCATATAATTGCATACCTTGATTCAAATTTCAGAAAACTTCAATATACACAATAGAAAAGCATATAGATACGGAACAATGCTATAGATTCAGGATTTGACGATAATTAATCATTTTGTGTGTTTTATGGTACAGAACACCACACTTCTGTCTCAATGAGAAAAAAGCAACGACAACGATTGCGCGTAGCTATAGTATTGTAAAAGGGATAATGTTCGCGGTGGTGTTGTCTTGGCGTTTTTCACTGCGAAACCCTAGCCTTGCGAACATGTCCCACTTTTACTGTAAAACAGTGCGTTGAAGTTTAAATAGGGAACGTAAAAAAAAAACACGCGAACAAAAATTCCATTTTTCTCTACCGCGAAAATGCATCCCCGCAAACAAATAAAGCACTTTTACAGTATTTGATAAGTATTGAGTTGCTAGTCTGGGGCTAAGCTAATATTGAATAATTGTCTCCAGTGCAAACAAAGAATCAGAAGCCGAGTCAACGAGAATGTTGTGTAAATATCAACCGCAGGGCACTTAATATATAATAGCCCTATATAATATTATAATTTGTCAACCTACTTACATGGTGTTTGTGTTGTATTTGTCGCTGCAAAGACTCGATTTTACGTATAGGGGGATACTTGTTCGCAAGTCTGTAGTAGTTTGACATTTTCGGCTTAGGTATAGACATTGTAAGACCTTTTTTTATCCAAACCCACCTTAACTAGCTATGGCCACAAAATCTACCCTAGACAACGAAATAACAATACAGAAATCATATATTTCATATAATACACACACAGGTGTAAACACTCTTACTCTCTTCAAACATGCAAAGTCTTGTACTGAACATGATTATATATGTAGATTGAAGTATTCTACTTGGCATATACCGTGTACAGAACATAGCGCCGAGAGCTTGTTTGCCCAGACGTCCATAGTACAAACTTTAACAAAGGCGTGTTTATAGCCAAATGGTGTAGGGTGGCACTCTGGACCCGGCAACAAACAATACCCGGTACGGTTCAGTTAACCTCAGTCCGTAGTTTGGGTTACTAAGGCCCCCTTTCCACTAGACGGCGATCGCGCTGCGCTCTCACTGCGACCCAGATAGGATATGTGTAACCTTCGCTTTCATATTTTGAGAAACAAAACACTCATACAAAACGTAAAAGTGTGTCTGAGAAGACAACAAAACACACAAAGTGTAAAAAGATTCGTTTCTTTTCGATACAATTCGTTGAGCAACATGTCAAATTTTAGGTCGCAGAGAGAGCGCGGCGAGAGCGCCGTCCTAGTGGAAAGGGGGTGTAAGCTACACAGCTTTGTTCTGTGCGCCTATATAGCTAACGGGATTTCACAAAAATGGATTACCATTAAACTAGTCAGCGTTGGCGGTGCGACCTCGATGTGACCTATCTAAATCGGATTTGCATACGGTAACCTATGACTTTGTAATTTTGATGTCATACAAAACGTATAAGTTTGACTGAAAATACATAAATACACTGAGCCTAGAAAGATTCCCCGTGTTAACAGACAAAAATAATACTACATCCCTCCTAACATCATAGAACCCACACATTATAGAAAAGGTGGGATCCTTCTTCTTCCACTGTCTAAGGAAAAGAACCCAACAAGTTACAGTTCGTTTAGAGCTAGCTTTTAGACTAGAGTAGACATATCACTATAAATGCAGAAATGTTCGCGGGGGATTAATGTTCGCGGTTTTCGCGGTGACCATGGCCACTTCTCCGCGAACTTAAAACCACCGCGAACATTTTTCTATTATTGTATTAGACTGCAGTCTATGGTGTTGCCGCGAACTTAAATCCACAGCGAAAAGTCATTTTTCCCGCTACCGCGAAATTAAAATATATACTGTTCTACACTATTTGTTTTTCCCCTTTCATGTTACCTGCAATAAGCCCTCGGGCAGGAATTTGCAATAAATATTATCATTTATCTGTATGAAAACAGAGTCACCGCTATTATACACCTTATTGAAATCTGTTGAATAGATATTAATTATTCATATTCCCGATATGCATCAAAATGTGACATCTGTCGTGGTTATAATGCGTAGGAAACGGAGCATTTGATTGATTAATTCCAATTCAATTCAATTCAAATAACGAGAAATTATTCTTAGTCAGTAAGCTCAATCAAAAGATTGTAAAAGAAACGCTAGTGGTCGCGTATTCTTCAATGATCTATATTACATGTACATACGGCGCACTTATAAACATGATTTGCTTGAAAATATCAACATATTTTCCATAAAATACCGTAAAAGGGCAAATGTTCGCGCTGGTTTTATGTTCAAGTCTATTGCAGTGACATCTTTACCTCAAACTACAGTTAGCATTTCCTTTTTTACAAGACGTTAACAGTCAGACCTGCATGACAGTTTCAATCGGGAGCTTCAAACCACCGCGAACACTCCAATTTTCCGCGAAATTGAATCCTTGCAAACATTTGCCATTTAACAGTATAAAATTTCTTACGAATTATAATCACTAGAGAACCATCTGTTGTGAAAGAGATATACAAAATGTGCGGTAAAAGTGTCAGATTTTCCTTTGATTGAATGCCTTTTCCGTTGTGTTTTTATCCACACAGACACTACTGGAGCGACTCGTCTTCCAGAAGCCACCCAACCCGCTGCAGTTCTTGCGGAAAGAGATAGTGGCGCTGCAGGAAGAGCTTCAGGAGTACGAGAAGCAGAGGCTGAAAAGAGTTGCTGCTATGAAGAAATGATATGGACTCGAATGGAACAAAACACGCCATCATCCGTTTTTAGATATACATGAGATACACTGTTTCTTATAGTTTAACTAGAAACTTTTTCGCGTATTTTTCTGAATAAGTACATGCTGCTATAGTGTATGGAAAAATGATAAAAATGTGAATTTGAAATTGAACGTTTTAGCTTACATGTACTTGAAAATAAAACCTATATGTATACAGATTGAAAACAATATCGACTTGGTATAGATGTGTATAGTGTGTATGTAAATGATGGGATATTGAATGCCCGTTGCTGCTTTCCTTGGGCATGTATGTATGATATTTATACTAGGAACCTGATACTGAAGTGACAATAAAAAAACAACAAAAAAGCTTAATTTGATCAAGGACCTTGATTTGATATGGTTTATTACCAGAAAACATATACAGCTAGGGCTACGCAACTAGCCAATCACCCTGGTAACTGAATAATATACAGCACATAGTGTTAGGCCACAGCAAGTAAATTTTATGGATGACATCCTCTGCAGACTACAAAAATAGTGCGATAGGGCGAAAAAAAACAAGATGGCTACATTTTCAAAAATAGGCACCATAAAGTTGTGAGGACTGTTGTAAAAAGAATTAAGGGACAAAACATGGTATCAGAGCCAACAAGGCATTCATTCCTGTATTTAAGACACGTACTGGTGTGGAAAAAGTGACACTAGTGTGGTAGACTGGCATCGCCAATATCAAAGTTGGTAACCACACTTATAGCTTCCATATTGGTGTCACTTTTACAACTATCCAATATGTTTCATTTCTACAACTACAGTCCTGGGTACCTTGCAAGTGTCACTTCTACAAGTACAATTATTAGGCTATAACCCAATATATTCGCTTATGCTGGTACTTTATTGTCATGTTGACCATCCCTGCAGAAGAAAAAAAAATCTTGTTTTTTTTCTGAAATCAGGCGAAAATTAACGCGCGTGCTGATGTCACCCATACAATTTACTTGCTTTGGCCTTATATAGTAATACTAGATATATATGAAGACGTTTACAATGACAAGACTTCTATAATCATAAAGTCATATGTAGGCTGTATGGAGACGGTCTGGGTAGGCGAACAAACGAAATATATGCGATGAAAACCAACGTTAAATCATCATCTTCATCATTTATCATCCTCTATATCATCCAGCGTTAAAAGGCTATCTAAAAGTTAAAAGTTTCCATAAATGTTTTAAATATCAAATATTGTATGAATACACGCATTCTCACTCTAAAGGTTAGACCTCTTGATACTTCACTAGTCACGATTCTTCAAACCCTTTATGAGTTAATGCTCGTAATTTGTGCAAATAGAGGTTTCGCAGTTTGACCGTTATTTTGTTCAAACTCCTCCTGGTTGTCGGAACTGGTACTGCAGAACTAGCTCAGAGCGGGCACCCCATCAATTCACAAGTTTCAGAAACAATAAGGTACAAGTTAGGTCCGGACCTGGACCTGATCCTCTGGACCTGAACCGTAACTGTGCCAGAATTTTCTGCGCCGGTACCCATAAACCCTATCTGGTCCTATCTGATACTGATTTTATGTAGCATATCCCTTCTTGCAAGTTGCTCACCCTAATTCTAAAAGTGCTGTAAAATAGTAAAAATGGTACGGATGCATTTTGTTTCCAACTCCATATCTGCTTGGAGATCAGCCGGAGAAAAAACTCCCGTTAGACAAGATAATTTCCGGTATATTACGGAGTTATTTGCGCTCAAATTTGAAATATTCTAGGACTAAGAAATCTCAGATTTACTACCACTTTTTGACACTTGTGTGCCATTATTTCACATTTTAAATACAAGGTAAAGCCTACAAACATTCTGCTCTAGGCGCGCTGTAACCTGTTGACCTCCCGAATTAGACCCTCCTGTTTGTAACCAACCGCCAGGAGGTCCCCCGGGGTGGGATAATCAGTGTGGCACATGGCAGACAAAGAGCAAAGATAAAGATCTTCTTCTTTGGAAACACCCATATATCTAATCATTGTAAAATAGCATATAATCATGACCTTAGTAGGGTTTCAACAAGCTGAGGTCATATTCCCTTCAAAACTGCAAGAAACCTTGTACAGAAAACTAATCTACTGTACTCAAATGAAACTGTCAAATGGCCCCCCACTGGGCAGTCAGGCTGATAGGGAACACAGAGGCAGTGACCAGCCGACTGTCCATCTGTTTGTTAGAAGATCACAATTTTTATACATCGTGCTTATGTGGTGCAATGATGTCGCAGCATCTCCCCTGAATATTGGTATGCAATGCTTTAGGGTTGATTGAACTAACAATGTAAAGAAAAAGTAGGAAAAGCTACTTTTTCTGTTTTGTTCAAATATTCCGTAGTAGACCTTTAACCCAGACTTTGTTGGAGAAAGATTTATCATAGTGCTATATAGGTTAGGTGCGGTGTGCAAAACTCTTTCCAAGAAGCCTGTCTTCTCCGGTCTTCTCATTGGCTTGGAAAAAGCTTTGCACACCGCACCTAACCTTACTGTGACCAAAACATAAGACGTGTTTGTGTGTCCTTTATCAATTTGAGCTCATTTGACAGAACTGTTGAAGACAAAGTTGTAGTGCGGACCGACGTCTTAGCGGGTACCACAGATAAGTGAAAACCATGTTTGGAGCTTCGGTGAAGTTTGTTCTCAGCGTAGCGGTGTGGTTGTCGTCATGGACTTTAAACTGCTCTGCTCAAACCGGTATGTTTCCACTTTGTTTCAAGTAAGTAGGTCATACAGATCGGATACGCCTGTGAGTGTTCCCGGTCCCATAATGACTTTAGCATCCCCTAACGTACGTTTACGGGCAACTACTTCAGTCTATTGTACTGGTGCTGTAGTAGGCTTTATGCCAGGCTGGTTCAACGGTCCACATAGCGGTAAAAGAGAAGGGACATCCACCGGTGTGAAATGGAGAAAATCCTTCTGTCTGGAGTTGGTGATGTCTGGTGTACCTCCATACCGTGTCAGCTGCACTGTGATTGACCTTATTCACCCGGACGGGAGACCTGGTGCATCCCCGTCTGTAATGCATCGTGTGACTGCAATACTACTACTACTACTAAATAGCGATAACAGATATGTACACTATAATAATTAATAATTAATACGGTCAGATGTTGAAAAGTCTCAGTAAAAGTTTCTTCTTACGGTCAGTTCGACTCAATGACCCGAGACAGCTGTGTTGCATTACCACTTGCTCGCTCCATTTACGCCTAGGCGCCTGTCAGTATCATCGTCGTTAGTTTTGTCTGTTAGTTTTCAGCTGGGTGCTCCTGAGTATGGCAGCCTCTGAAAACGAACTAGGATGATACTCAGGCTACATGTATCACGCTATGTCTCTGTGACACACCAGCCGGGGTTGAGTTTATTGAGTTTAATAAACTCAACTCAACCAGCCGGGGTCTGAATACCAAGTGCACATTGAATATCTCTCTGTCTCTCTCTATCTCTCTGTCTGTCTGTGTCTCTCTCTCTCTATCATAACAAAACATTTCTCATTTTGTTTTTCACATCTTTCTCTTTGCCTTTGAGATTTATTGACCATTGGCATTCTATAACTTTCTATTTACGGCATATTAGTTCTCATGTTATGGGTGCTCTACACCGCCTTGTTTGCTGACAGCAATGCCCTACATACACCCATGCCATGCTTTTTATCTTATCTGGGTCAAGGAGTATCACTTACACTTCAGTCCCATGTTTGTGTGTTGCTTAAGGTCCAAAAGTCCCAAACACAAAGAAGAAAACATTTACTTTCGACAAGATGTATAACAGTAACCAAGATGGTATAGTGGTGTGCATATTTCGACCGGAAGGTAAAATCGCAAGGGAACGCGAGCAATCCTTTTATCGCTGTGTTTCTTATCACTGTAAAAATACTCCCTGCTAGACCGCAGTTTTAAGGTGGTATCTCACTGCACTTGCGGCACCAGTGCGGCACTGCAGGGTTCGTTCACTGCGGCACTGTTGTGGTATTTTCGATTTAAAATAATTTAGAGATTGCGTAATACGTAAAAGTATTACTTAGAAGACAACAAGATACACAAAACGTATGAAAATTCGTTCTTTATCTATGAAATTTTTTGAGTATCTTTCGAACCCCGCAGTGCGGCATCGGTGCCCCAAATGCAGTGAGATAGCGGCGGTCTAGCAGGGAGTATTTTTACAGTGATAAGAAACACAGCGATAAAAGGATTGCTCGCGTTCCCTTGCGATTTTACCTTCAGGTCGAAATATGCACACCACTATACCATCTTGGTTACTGTAATACAGTACAAGAAACAGTCATGCCTTCAAATACCAGAGTTACCAACCTAGGATTGATGTGTTCAAAAATTCGTACTTTCCCAGAACTATCGTAGAGTGGAACTTGTTATCACCAAGTACAGTAGGGGCATCTTCTCTTGGTAGTTTTAAAGAACGCTTGCAGATAGATGTGCAAAAGTTAGGGGTAACCAGTCGTTCGGTGTAATATAACCAGCTGCTGCCGCGCCGCGTGCCTGCAAAGCTGGTGTGTTACGCCGAACGGCGGTTATACCGGCTATATAGATACAGATACAGATACCACCTTTACACTGACCATGATAAGTGTCACTCTCTGTCTCCGTCCTTCTTCGTCCGGCTCATCCAGTTGTGTGTGTGGCAGTCTCTGAAGTTATCATGGACATTTCGTGAACTGACAATTATTTGCCGATTTTTTTTTTTTTGGGGGGGGGGGGGGTCACACTCTAGGACCCGTACATTTTCAACATAGGCTAATGTTCTCTATGCTGGAAAAGCGAGTTTGGTCGCATCAAGACTCCCTTTCCTAACACAGAAAACCTTAGCATATATTGAAAATCTTAATGCTCCCCTAAGAATAAACGCCACCGATCCAGAAGTCGACGAAGGAAGCTAGATATTTTCAATGCCATTGTTTTCATCCCCAAAGTTCTAGACAGAGACGGGGGGTGACACAGATTGACTGGCACTTACAACTCGTGTTTTTTGGAATCACGTCCCGAAAGTAGCAGTTGAATGGTCCATTCTCAGTCTCAATTTATCGTTAGTCTAGGTTAGATAAAGTTTAGTGTTTTTTCGTGGTAAATTTATTACTATTATTATCACGCATTCCCATCTAGAAGAGGAAAAGCAGCCGGAATACTGGAACAACCTGGCCTGGCAGGACATACAGGATGTTCTCCAACTCCAACCCAGGACGGGCGTGGCCAAGAACCTGGTGCTGTTTCTAGGCGACGGGATGGGCGTGTCCACTGTGACGGCGGGGAGGATCCTGAAGGGCCAGCTGGCGGGAAGGACGGGTGAGGAGGAGCTTCTGGAGATGGACAAACTGCCGTATTCAGCTCTAGTCAAGGTTTGCTTATATTTGTCAATATGCATCAAGCTGCTATCGTGCCCAAACCTACACCGTGTCTTCTTTATGTCACAATCTATATGGCACTAAAAACAAGACCAAAGCACAAGACCATAGCCATAATCTACATATTTTCTTCATTAATTATGCAAACTAGATTCTAATGTCCATAATTTACACAACAATATGTGCATCTTTGTCTAAGATAACAGCATACTTGATATTATGGAAATCCGTTGTTCCTTTCATCAGTAATTCTCCTCGGAAGATTTTTATAAAAGAGCCCCTGCAGTTCCAGAGCAAGATGTTAGGGGATTCAAACTTTCCCAATTTTCTTCCTTACATCACAAGCTATCAAATATCAAGACCACAGCACGTCCGGGTCAAAAAATACAAAAACAAAAAGATACAAAAAACGTCCTGCTGCAGTACCAAGGTCACATACCAGGGGGCGAAAATCAACTTTGACCTTCGTCTTCCCAGTCCCTATCAACAAAAATTACAATCCATCCATCCAGAGGTACCGGTACTAAAGTTATGTTGACCACAAAGATACGTATAACTGACATCAAAATGTTACGACCTTCAACGTCAAATGCGACCGCGTCGTAACTTTTCAAATCCGTCGTTATTTCAGACGTACAACGTTGACCGTCAGACGGGGGACTCAGCAGGTACGGCCACGGCCTATCTCAGTGGTGTGAAGGCGAACTACGGGACTGTGGGAGTGGACGCGACGGTGGCTCGTGGCGACTGTGCCGCGAGTTTCACAGCAAAAACTACGTCAATCCTCGAACACGCGCACGCTGCAGGTAACGTAGTAGCCTCCTCCACAGACTTCTTCAGCAACGGCGTTTATTTTTTGGGGTATACGTAGCGCTGACGGTGGTGATTTTCAACTTGGGCTAAGGTTCTCTTTCCTATGAAAGAGTAGCCTAGATGACAGACCTTTTCTAGGGCCTATACATCCAAATTACGCGGCTCTAGGGCCAACTTGGCCCTAAGGAAAGTCTACAGCAGCCCCTCTTGCGTTAGACCATGATAAAGACGATATATATTCCTGAGATCGGGCTGGGATTTTGTATCCAGGCTAGGGGAAGGCTGCTTTGGGTTCGGCCAAACCCCATTTCCCAGCATAGAAAAGCTTAGCTAGTGTTAAAAATTGCGATTCAGCGCTCCCTCAAACACAATAGCCACCACTATAGAAGTCTCCAAAGGAGGCCACTAACGTAGCGCTTCTCACAATGTCGCTTCTCACATTGAATGAATTCGGATTGAGTATGATTCCTTAGAGTCATGTCTTTCTCAAAATAAGTTTTTACTCAAGACAGATACGCATTTAAAACTATTAACAGTAAGTGCTCGTTGGTTAATATACGGCCTATAAATATTTGTAAACAACAAATATATATTAATTGTGTGTTTTGAATTTTCCCCTGACAGGTAAGTCCGTTGGCATCGTTGCTACGGCACGTGTCACTCATGCCACACCTGCGGGGACATATGCCTATGCTGCAAACAGGTGAGATATATTTTTATGTTTTCTACGATAGGAAAAAAACATACTGTAAATGCAGAAATGTTCGCGGTGGATTAATGTTCGCGGTTTTCGCGGTGACCTGTTCACCGCGAACTTAAAACCACCGCGAATATTTTTCTATCATGGTATTAGATTACAGTCTATGGTGCTACCGCGAACTTAAAACCACCGCGAAATTAAAAGTCCTATTTCCCGCTACCGCTATATTTTTGCTATGTGTGTTCTTTTTCCTTCTTCTTCTTTTTCTTCCGCCTGTAGCCAACCAGAGCTTAGGTTCCACAGTAGCTGTTATTGTTAACACGAACATTTTAACTGGCGCACAATAGGTCGAGCATAATTGTACAGTATCATCATGTAATGACGTGGTTAAAAGCAGGTCTCGCGGAATCACGCGTGGTTTGGCAAACATCGCGTTATTCCGCGAGGCTTCAATAGTTTACTACACCATGGTGTCCTAGATAAAGACATAGATAACAGTGACCAGACAAATTCTGCAATTACTAATAAGATAAGAAAAATGTTTCACCTTTTCATATTTGGCAGGGCGTGGGAACATGACGGTAAGATGCCGAGCGAAGCAAAAGCCCTTGGGTGCACCGATATCGCCCAACAACTTGTGGAAGACAACCCGTTTATAAAAGTAAGTAAATATAGAAACCGTATTGTTAATGGCGATAGCAGTAGTAAAAGGTGGGTACTAGTATCATTCCTGAATCTGAAACCATTGCAGCTCCTGTACCTGCAGTTTTGTAGACTGTCGCCTAGCGGCGTTTTAGAGCTACGGTGTGGGAGGGGGAGGAGTTTAGCGAAACGTTTGATGAATATCTCTACTTCGGATAATACTGTTTATTGCTGCCCGTCATATTGATCAGCACGTTGGAATCAGACGACACCCAATACACATAATAGTTAAAAATACGCACACGTCACCATATTATACGGTTAACAAGATCAGGCAAAATATGTTGGTCTCTAAATTCATACGCCGTAGTGTATTCTGAAATACCTTTCAATGTTAACATTGCCCAGGTCATACTTGGCGGTGGGAGGGGCTATTTCACCAGTACGGACCAGTCGGATCCAGAATATCCGGACCAAACGGGTTTCCGGACGGACGGCCGTGATCTGATCCAGGAGTGGCAGGACGGGAAACAAGGTGCCGCCGCGCGGTACGTCTGGAGGAAGGCGGAGTTCGACCAGGTCGATCCGGCAGAAACCGACTTTCTCATGGGTAAATTTGAGATCAGTGCTGACTGTACGTTCAATTTTCTCCACAAGAAAGCCATAAGGGTCTTCTTTATAACCACAATGTACCAAAAACTCAAGTTCCGTTGTTCAACTCAAGTTCTGTAAAAGAATCCTCACATTTGACTATCACATTCGCTATATAGCATGTTAGGTATTTTGTATGGGGCCAGCGTGCATACGTTTTTGTTTTCGTAAGAAACTTTGCATATCTTTATTAAATTTAAATTTAAACTCCAGTTAAATCATCCCCTATCATTTTAGGCCTTTTCGAGCCAGACCACATGCAGTACTCCCTGGACAATGAGGACGACCCGGCAGGTGAACCAACCATCGCCGAGATGACAACCAAGGCCATACAGATACTTTCCAAAAATCCAAACGGCTTCTTCCTATTGGTGGAGGGTAAGGCTCTTGTGAAATGACATGTAAAGCTCCCATTCCACTAGACGGCGATCGCGCTGCGATCTCGCTGCGACCTTAATTGAATCTGTGTGACCCTTGACTTCCTAATTGGAATTCCATGCAAAATGTGAAACAGTGTCGCAGAGCGGTCGCAACGAGGTTGCGGCTCCAGTTCAAGTGGGGGGGGGGGGGGCTTATAATTAGATAAACGACGCTGTTGACATAAGTTGTATAGCTTTAGTTCAAGTCGCCTTGTCCCTGTTTATGTTTGTTGCATTCAATAACAGATATTTTTCATCACAAGTAGGGAATTTCATATTTTTTCATACCCGTTTTACTAAATGTTTTAGTCACATGCCATGACACATTTGAACATAGATGAGATTTTTCCGAAAATAATTTCATTAGGTTGGTAGATCATAGGATATAGGAGTTTTCTTTTACATAACAAGTTTTGGCATTGTGTTCTCGCCGCAAAAGCGGCACTTACATTGGCTACATATAGCGGCGAGAAGCAGAACTCCAGTTAGAAGCTCTGAGGAACATGTCTGACAGGCACGAACTGGATGTGTAAAAGAAAACTCCTATATCGATGGATGAGATCTTATTTGAAAATGTGCATTTTTATCACGAGTATGCCACATTATTTTTTCCTACTGTTTACAAAGGTTCCAAGATTGACCTTGGCCACCATTTCGGCTTGGCAGCGCATGCGCTTAATGACCTCGTAGCCTTCAATGACGCCATCGCCGTGGGGAAGAACATGCTTGACCTGGATGAAACCCTGATCACTGTGACGGCAGACCACTCCCATATGTTTGGTTTCGGGGGGTACGCGCCCAGAGGAACACCTATTTTGGGTAAACTATGTTTTTTACGTTTGCCTTTACGGAAGGGAAACATATTGTTTTCCCTCCCTTTCTTCCTCTTCTTCCATTCCAAACTAATAAGGCCATTGGCTGACGTCAGAAGCATAGGTAAGCAGCAACGGGTCGTAGGTTCCAGATAACTTGTGTCACCCCACCTCTCTGTTCAACGTTGGGCGTCGCGAACGAATGTACGCAACCTTTATTTCTGGTTCAGGAAGGACCCCTAGCAGAATGTCTTTGAAACACATCGGCGACCTTTGCTCTATCTGAACAACCACTCTTGTAACCAGATAGACAAACAGGACAAGAATGATTACCACTAATCTTAGAGGAACTATATGTACACCTGCTCACCAATCAACTGTTAATTGATCCTTTGTTGTCCAGGTATTGTGCCCAAAAGTGATGACAATATCGTCCTGGATGGGATGCCTTTTACCAACATCCTGTACGGAAACGGTCCGGGAGGGAGTCTGGGAGGAAGACAGAACCTCACGGGGGTCGACACAGGTGATATAGCACTACAGAAAAATTCTTTTCATTGTTTGATTTTTAATTGGAGGGCACAACAGGTGCATTAAGCGCCTTTATACATTGCATGTACAAGTAAAAACTTTGTGTATGTGCGTATATTCAATCCAGCCTATCAAAATGATTATTGTCCGTTAAATCTACTATGCAAGTTGAACCGTATTTGGCAACAAAAACTAGACTTACCAAGATTTAATGACTGACTCTTTGTCAAGGAATGAGTAATCCACTGTGTCTGTGACGTAACGTAACGTTATATAGATAAAGCACGTGACTCTTCAATCAGTAGGTCATAAATTGCAAAAAGACTATATCGCCCTGTCTGAAAAAGATTTGAAAAATCAAAAAGTTGGATATTTTTTATAGTTGGGATTTACAGTTCAAGTTGATCCAGAAGGACCAACTGTCAATTAAAAAAATCCATTTCCTTGTCATCCTAGCGGACAAAAATTACCGCCAGCAGGCGGCCGTCCCTATGAAGTATGAGAGTCATGGCGGGGAGGACGTGTCAGTGTTCGCTGACGGGCCGATGGCGCACCTGTTCCGGGGACTGCACGAGCAGGTGTACGTGGCACACGTCATGAAGTACGCCGCCTGTATAGGAGAGTACACGGTTGGTTCATTTCCTCTCACATATGCAAACATTCTAAAAACTACTTCAATTTCCATTATCTTGTGCCAGGTTAGAGATTAAATGTCCTGGGTTTTGGTCGTTCGCTAGCAGCGAAAAAGAGCCTCTTGCATGGTATATCGAAGTTTTACTTGTAATTTCAATACGTTAGAGGTTGTTGCCATTTTTTTCATTATATAGTACTCAACATAGAATGAATAACCTTGGTGCATTTTCTGTAGGTTCCTTAATTAGGAACGCGTCCATAAGACACCTGTTTAACAATAACATAGCGTGCCATGTTATGAAATTACTCATGAATGAGACATTTTACACCTTTCAGGAGAAGTGCCGAACCTCCCGCAACCAGACCTCAGCTGGAGACCAGCACACCTGGAGCGGGTTCACTGTCTTCATCACCCTGCTTCTACTCAAAACTATTATCAACTGAGAGGATAAGTGAGGGTTCGTCTGGTAATACTATGTTACTACGCCCAATTCATGACTTGTTTGGAAAATACTTCTAACTTGTTTCAGAAAATAAGTTCATCACGTTGGTAGATAATAGAACATAAGAGTTTTCTTTTACAAAACCATTTTTTCTCACCTGCTGACGTTTCGAAGTAGTCTGGATAAGGAAGTCCACCCCAGTGATGAACCGGGACGACTCGAGGAGGGTACAAACCCAGCCACGTCTGGGATAGTGTTCTCCCCCCGAAAGCGCCACCTACATTGGCTATATATATATATATAGCAACGAGAATAGCAGAACTCCAGTTAGAAGCTTTGAGGAAGATGTCTACTTGATCAGAAATCGGAACGTCACCAGATGAGAAAAAAAAAATAGGTTGTGTAAAAGAAAATTCTTATGTCCTACCCAGTTTCTTGTTCCAAACTACATATAAAAGTTGTGTCTCAGAGATTTTATCATATATTGTTTTAAAATAAAGTTCCTTTGAGATACTTGTATATACTAAGTAAACCCAAGCGATGGCTCTGCAACTTGCCAACCACCTTTATCAGGGCGTTATGGTAATTTTCCGCTAGGTGTCGTTGCTGCAAGTATGCAGTTTCATGCGTGACACAACACTTACAGATATGTGATAGTTGTCCATAGGATTTTATATAGTCCTATTCTTTGTAGTCGTGCTAGATATGTATTTCTTTAAAACTTTTGTTTCTTAGCAATATGTGCATAGACATTACGAGGCGTAGTTTTAGGAAACATAGTTAAGTGCTGTGGTATAATCGGTCTTCTTATTATGCAAAGTGTCGAAATGTGGATTCTGATACAAACAAATAATGATTTACCGACAGAAATTTTCTTCTTGTTCTTTTGCCAAACGTTTGTACCCTGAGATTGACTAGTTATTATATATACGTTAATTTATAAAGAAAGAAAAAACCTAACATTATACAAGTGCTAGTGTTCACTTTATTTCTTGTTTGAAGTGTTGTAACATATATACAGATGTCCATGACTTTATACTTGTTATGGGCATTTTGTTTTATTCTGTAGTCAAACACACCGTATGTGTTGTATCCTTATCCTATTATAACATGTGTCATGCTAAAAAAACTACCTCTGTCATTGCATGAGAATGATTTATTATAAACACTTTCCAAATAGCAGTGGCATGTTCTTTGTTTGTTTTGATTCTGCTTTTATGTTGGTAATGACTATATGCAAATAACCCTACATTCAAATGGAGTGCGTGCATATTGCTTGGTAGTCAAATGTAACCGTACATTTGGTCGGAGATTAGCCCTAGCACAAACTCCGCTTCGTTAACTATCCTTAACCTTTCCAGGTAGCCTACATTTCGCAATCTCTTACCCCAGGGGGCTTATTACAGCCTAGCCTGGTTACCAAACCCCAGCCCGATCTCAAGTATCTATCGTGCAGGGGTCTGGCCGAATGGGATAGGAACTCTTCTCAATTTTGCACCTTATAGTGGGCAAAAAACCCCACCAATAGAACAACACAGGATCAGCAGGAGGTAATTACACCCCTGCCATGATTGGTTAAAGACCCCCAACTGTACTTTTTGAATCCATAACGTAGCTGATTCCCTACTGTGATAGCCTGCTGACCAACTGTGGTGTGTTGTAGCTGGCTACCTGGGGTGTGAGTGGTCATCAATCCTAGGTTCTCCTCCCACTGATCAACGGGCCTTCGAGAACCTTTCTACAGCCATGTTGCCAGACCCCAACACGAAAGATATATCTTGAGGTTGGGGTATGGAATCCAGGCTAATTACAGCCACACCCCATCCCATCCCAGGCCTGGAACGATATTTAGGAAAGTAGAGGTGAATTTATGACGCATGCGCAATAAACTCCCGTTTGACAAACTCATACGTCATTTCCGGTTCGTTAACTATCCTTTACCTTTCCAGGTAGCCTACGTTACGCAATCATTAACCCCCGGGGCCTAATTACATCCCATTCTTCGCCCCCGGCCAGATATGACCTTCAGAAAAGTAGAGGTCAATTTTTAACGCATGCACAGTCAACTCCCACTTGTACATCCCTTCCCCGAACCCAAGCGGAACATCAGTCAACTTTAAACGGGTCACGCCCATACGTACGCAAACAAACCTTGTCAACGTGACCAAGCCATAGGACGCATTTACGTGTCCTTGAGTAATTTGAGAACTTTGTTTTGAAGCGTGTGTGTAGTAGTACAGACCGAAGCCTACCGATTACTACAGCGGGAAACCATGTTTGGAGCTCCGGTGAAGTTCGTGCTTGTAGCGGCGTGGTGGTCGGCATGGGTTCTGATCTGTTCGGCTCAAACCGGTATGTACTTGTATCACAGCCATACATGAAGGGTATACATGTAGTCTGGATTCCAGACTGTGTCCACGGGTTACACGCGCTAGCTCCCCGGCTCCATGGCCAAATTCTAACACAGACAGTCCGACAGGGGGCTACCCAGGGGGCCTGTTGTGATACAGTCGATAATGACTTTGAGTTTGACATCAATGCGCTCTACCTTCGTACGTGTGTAGTATTAATTAACGTAGACTGAATGCCATCCTAGTTAGAGTACCGCGGGGCTATCAGCTACATGTACAGAGCACTACTAGGATGGCACCCGGGCTAGTAGTTAGCCTGGACGTGGTACGTCCCCGGTGCCTACACCTCTTGGCTATAGAATCCTATCTGGCTATGCCAACATGCCCCACAATTAGACCCGATTAGACACAAGAAAATAAACTCTGGGCCGGGGTGGGGGGTGGTGGTAGGGGGTGTGGGATCATATTGGCTCTAGAGTCGAAAAAACTAGCATGTAGACTAGAGTACGTAGTAGTACGAGCGGTAAATGATACGTGCATTGTCAAATGTTGACCTACGGTCAGTCCGGGTTGGCCTCGAGACAGCTGTGGGACATTACCACATGCTAAGTCACGGTAGGCAACCTATAGGGTCTGAATGACATGGACACTGAATATTGTAGTACTTTAACTACTGCAGTTACACACCGAAAACATTATGGTATCTGCGAACGTGATAAAAAAAATAACGATGTTGTGGTGTTTATGTCATCTAAACTGACGTTACTGATGATGGCGCTGACACGGTTTGCGTTCGTATTCAGGTGTATGTTTCTCTCTCTTTCTCTCCCTCTCTCTTTCCCCTCTCCCCCTCGATATTCCCCCCTCCCCCTTGATATTCTCCCTCGCCCCCTCTCTCACCCCCTTCTCAATCTCTCTTTCAATCTCTCTCTTAACTTGTCGTGTCCTATCGGACCTTTTTCAGTGGCAGTGCCTACACCCTACATGTACAAATGTTGGAAAACCAGCTGGAGAATATCCAGTTCAGTTATCAGTTACGCTCGTGACCCGAACCTGATACATGACCTGTCTGATGCGTTCTAACGACCGAATTGGAAACTGATAGTCTGGATGCCAGACCCCGACCCCTTAGTTTAGACTTTAGTGGAGGATATCGCCCTATGTAGGAAAGCCATATACCCCGCTAGCAAAGTTGACACTCCTGCGGGGTTATGTTTGCCCTTAGACTAGAGCCAAGGAGCTTGTAAGTTGTAGTGTAGTGAAGTCCGGCATTAAGGCTAACTGGGGAGGGGGTTTGGAAACAGTCTGGCTTCGAAACTGATGACAGTTCCATTGTCCATGTGCCACAGCGTGGCAGAAGGTTTTTATCAGTGTCAGGCCTCAAGGGATCTTCATTGGCATTTGATAACAGTCCAGCCCTGTTAGTCGTTTAGCATCTAAACAAATTCTTTCTCGGTAGCAAACTTTTACCAGGATGTCACCCAAAGCCCCCAAAGGAACCTTTTTTTGCGACAACGCAGATGCTATTGGCGACGTGCATAGTTTTAGACACAGTTAAGTCGCTGAGAGGTTAGTCGCAAAGAATGCGAGATGATCAGTTGTCATCCCCTGTCGTTGTCCTTTTTGCTTCAGTTACCCCGCTGCGTACGCCTTAGGTCGTAAATGTGTTGACAGATCTTGACACTTTATATATACGGTAGCCTGATCACCTCTGTCCTCTGGATGACTCCACTCATAGGTGTTTGCAATACACCAGCTCCCGCCCTTGTTCTGTTTAGACATATAGCTGCCCTATTGGGTTTTCACAAACATTCTCCGGCGTCTGCTAATAAAACATAGATCTTATAGTACAGCGACTTTCGTAAGGTCTGCAATAGAACAGGACCATGATGACATCATCGATTATTATTCATTCCCATCTAGAGGAGGAAAGGCGCCCTGACTACTGGAACAACCTGGCATGGCAGGACATACAGGATGTTCTCCAACTCCAACCCAGGACGGGCGTGGCCAAGAACCTGGTGCTGTTTCTAGGCGACGGGATGGGCGTGTCCACTGTGACGGCGGGGAGGATCCTGAAGGGCCAGCTGGCGGGAAGGACGGGGGAGGAGGAGCTTCTGGAGATGGACAAACTGCCGTACTCAGCTCTAGTCAAGGTTTGGTTGTTTCTGTGAGCTTGTTTGTTTGATTGTTTTGTTAGAATCATTGGATAGTTTGGTTGGTTGGTTAGTTGTTAGCCTGACTAAAATCGCGCTCCTAGCGGCTGGCTTTACAGTTGCCACCGTCTCGGAAGGGGGGGGGGTTATTAACCACAGCCAGCGAGAGATTGTGTAAACACTGGCTATTTGTTTGTTTGGTTGTGTTAATTTGTCTGTTTGTTTGCTTGTTTGTTTGTTTGTTTGTTTGGTTGGTTGGTTGGTTGGTTGGTTGGTTGGTTGGTTGGTTCGTTGGTTCGTTCGTTGGTTCGTTCGTTGGTTCGTTCGTTGGTTCGTTTATTCGTTGGTGGTTCGTTTAGCAGGTATCCCATCGGGCCGTGCCTGTGTTAGTAACTATTGGCCAAAGACATCCTTCAACTGGTTGGGAAAAGGAACTAATTTATCATCTTAAGTACCTACGGTAAAAAAATTATTTTTAGAAAATGCAAATGGGCGCTATCATAACACTTATTCTACGCCAAAAGTCGCTATAACTACAAACATTTGTCGCCAAAAGGCGATTTACCTACTTTTGTCTTTTAGAGAAATTTGTGTGTGTGTGTGTCCTTTTAATTATGTTTTACAGGTGCACTTGTCGTGCACTTGCCTTACATATCTCAATTATTGTATTGGATGGTACTTATACGAAAATGTTGAGAAAGGTGTATAATGTTTCATGGAGAGACTGTTTAACCAACAAGCAACTATACGGCCCACTCCCAGCCATTTCATCTGTGGTGAGGCGGCGCCGGCTCGCCCTGGCAGGGCACGTGGTTCGTGGGAACGAGCCTGCAGGGAGACTGATGGACTCGCTGCCAGAAGGAAGGCGCAGAGTTGGCCGACCATACATTACCTTAAAGACAATGATAGAAAGAGACATTGGACTGTCAGGGTCAAGTTTAGTGTCTGCCATGAAGGATCATACTGGAAAACTTGTGCTTTGGACTGTGCCTCACCGGTGTAAAGCCGGATGAATTATGTATGTATGTATGTATTGTCAGCGGTCGGCTTTGTTACAGCCTGCTTTAAAATTCTACTACAAATGCGACCACGTCGTAACTTTTACATCACTTTTCGCTTTTTCCGTTGTCGTTGCAGACGTATAACTTAGACCGTCAGACTGGGGACTCCGCGGCTACCGCAACAGCATATCTGGGAGGCGTGAAGGCAAACTACGAGACCCTGGGAGTGGACGGCATGGTGGCCTATGACGACTGTGCCGCGAGTCTAACTGGAAAAGTCACGTCCGTCCTTGAACACGCGCACGCTGCGGGTAAGGCTTGTTCACCTTTAACCGCGGGGTAACCTATACCCGTTGTTGTTTTGGGAACATGGTATTGATGCGTGAAGGCGAACTACGAGACCTTAGCAGTGGACGGAACGGTGGCCTATGGCGACTGTGCCGCCAGTCTAACTGGAAAAGTCACGTCCGTCCTCGAACACGCGCACGCTGCAGGTAACGCTAGTTCACCTTTAACCGCGGGGTAACCTATGTCCGTTGTTTTTGGAACAGTTCAGTTCAGTTCATCCTCATATGAGGTGCCATTAACAATGTCCGACCATGCATCTCTGTCTAGCATGGCGGCTAGCAAGTTGTGGTCCTTTAAACCGACCTCATCCTCCAGAACTTTCTTAAGTGTCAGGTTCGGTCGTCCCCTTTTTCTCTTCGCTTCAGGTTCCCAGAGGAGAACTTTATTTGGCAGCCATCTCCTCCTGACGTGCTACATGGCCAGCAAGAGCCAGTCTTCTATTCTAAATAGTTCTAGTGATCGGGGGAAGTCCGTTGTACAGTTTTTTTTTGTTTCCGATGCGACTCTGCCAGGGTACATTCAGAGCGTAACGAAGCAGACGTGTGTAGTTACCATCCAGTTTGTTGGACAGAGACTTAGTTAGTGTCCATGAGTCTGAATCATAACATGCATATGGTATTTGGGGATATCAAGTCGACGAAGGGTAGTCACAATATTTTCAAAATACTGCAGTTTGGAACCTCCGTCCGTCGACTTGATATCCTCAAATACCCCGTTTTTAAAAGCGACGGATAGAGGTTTCGCCGTGGATAAAGGTGAAAAAAAACGTTAACGTAACGCTTCTATATTTCGTGCGCTAACTAATGTCGTTCACTTTGCACGAGGAATCACAAAAGTAAACTAAAGTTTGTGTCTATGACAAATGAACATCTAGAACTATCATTAACACAAAGTGCCTATAGTATTCTGCATGATGTAATATATGTTATTCGTTATTATATGGATTAACTTTCATAGCATATACACACAAATTTAGAAAGAGAGAGAGAGAAAGATAGTTATATATAAATAGATAGATAGCTGTAGCTGTAGCTAGCTAGATATAGATAGATATAGATGTTGATAGATAGATCGTAGATACATGTAGAGATATATAGATAAAGTTCAACAATAGCCTATATATTTTAAGCAAAGTCCTGTATATTGATTGTGTAATTTTTTTTTCTCGAGACAGGGAAGTCCACCGGCATCGTTGTGACGTCACGAATCACCCACGCCACTCCCGCCGCATCATACGCCTATGCAGCAAACAGGTGGGACGGAAAGGACGTTCACCTCTAGCCTGATAAAATATCGCTTATATCAGCCCGCCTAAAGGTGGTATCTCACTGCATTTGGGACACCGGTGTGTCACTGCGGGGTTCGTTGACTGCGACATGATTTTGTTATTTTGCCGATTTTTTTTATAATCTAGATTTTTCGTAACACGTATAAGTATGACTTAGAAGACAACAGAATGCACAAAACGTAAGAAAATTCGTTCTTTATCTCTGAAATTCGTCATCTTTCGTACCCCGCAGTGCCGCACCGATGCCCCAAGTGCAGTGAGATATCACCTTAACATCCGGCCGGCCTCCTTCGGGGAGGGCCAGTCGCGTGATCGATTCCCTAAAACGTCGAGATCCATTGTGTTACCCTAGCATGGCTGTTATGCTAGACTTGCTTGCCACCATCAGACAAGGTGATCTCTGCAGTTGAGAAAGTATCCTATTTGTCCTGTTCGCCATTGATCCTCCGGTATGAAGTGATGCGGAAAACTGCCGTCTGAAGCCTAAAGTTGTCTGTGAGCTAATGCGCCCGCCGTATAGCGGGCGCCCAGCACCGCCCGAAGCGAGAACATGTCGAGGGTTGGGTGGGCGGGTTCGCTTTAGGCCCCAGACGAGGACGGAGGATCTGGCAGCATGCACGTTGTGCTCAGGTGTGCACCTCTATATATACCTGGTAACCGGAAGTGACGTCATCCCTATCGGACCAATGGGCGAACAGAATAAATAGTATCCTATTTGTCCTGTTCGCCATTGATCCTCCGGTATGAAGTGATGCGGAAAACTGCCGTCTTTGCCCCAGCCCTCTTTGGCTGTTATGCTCCTACCTATTCCCGGCATTCAATTGCTTTCACTTCGTCGCCTCCCTACTATGATACTTTCCAAAGGTATCTAGTCGCTCCTTTCCTCTTCCTGAAACTGTTAAAATCACTCCCTATCTTCATCCCGTCTTCCCGTCCTTATCATCACTCTCTCACCTTTCCTCTCCCCTTACCCATCCAATCCCTTTCTTATATCTCTCGACTTGTCCCCCACACTTCATCATGTTCTTCTCTGAACTTCATCAAAACAACGTTTACCCACTCTAATCGCGCTTCGAAAACTGAGGGAAAGTCAACGCCGAGAATACCGATCTAAATTTCTCCACGTACATAAGTTGAGCGAAAACAGGAAGGAATGAAAATTCTTCGAATGCTATCCTATCTACTCGGCGACTTTGGGATCGGAACCACGCCCTTCTGATGTCCCATAAAGGGAGCTCTCTAGTGCATCTGGCAAAATCCGCAATGTACCGAAAAACAACAAAATCCTATGCGCACAATTTCAAAAAACGCAAAACATATTGCCCACTCCATTCCTTATGCCCGTGTCCCACATACACTATAACCGAGCCTCAGTCCGGACCAAGTCCTTACACACTCCCGCATAGCATGTTATCCAGCCTTCCGCGGGACCCCGTCGCGCTGGATAAAATCGCCAAATGTCAAACAAGAGCGTACACAACTTTTAGGGTTTTCCAAGAATCCAGCTTTCCGCGGAACCCCTTCGCACTGGATGATATCACAACAAATCACGAAAAAGGATTAAAAGAACACAGTTTCTCGGATCGTCCAGCCTTCCGCGGAAACCCTTCGCACTGGATAACGTCACACCGAGCTGAAGAAAGACTGCACATTTTTTTTTGGGGGGGGGGGGGGGGTCATTCAGCTTACCGCGGAACCCCATCGCACTGAACGATATCTTGCCGTGCTATAAACGGCGTCAGACCAAAGACGTTCTTGGTCAGACCAATCTCAAAACAGGGTTGCTCGATTAGATCCTAACCCTCCAGCATCCCGCGGCACCCCATCGCACTGGAGAACGACATGTCAAAAATTTATTCACGAAAAGTAGGGGGAAAATGACTTACGGTTCCTTGAGTTGTCGGCGGGGTTAGCTGAACTGACCGGCAGGGGCTGGGCGGTGTCGGGGACTGGAGCGCCAGTCGACCCTGATCCTCTGACCGCTGTCCCTTGTAGCACTATGTTCGGCACAAAAAACATGGTTCACAATATAAAACATCACAGCCTAATTGTTCGGCTAACAGGTTCCCGGCGCGTCTTGAGCCCTCTCTGCTGCTAAGGCTTGTGCAGGCCACCAACGGGTCCTATCAGGCCGCACATCTGGCGAGGTTGAGGGTGGCTTATGCCGGCTCTGGGTGGTGGTGTGTCCCGCGCATCCCTGTTGTTGGAGGGGGAAAGCGTCAGACCTGTATGAACAACACGTGAACCATGAGACAGTGGGAAGGGACGGGTGCCCGGCAACAGGTCCGGTCCCAGACAGACAAGTCTAAAACATACGCAACTTCCACACCGCCCAGATCCCACATGCGAGCGAGCCGCGTTACGTGGAGTGTCTGGGGCCACGCGTGTCCACAACTCAGTCACCACGCCTTACAGGTGCACACTCATACACATACAAACTAAAACAAATGGTAGCAGAAAACCCCAACACAGCCTCCTGGACCATGCCATCGTCTTCCTCTGTTCCTGCCTGAAAATATTCACGAAATCAGAAAATGACATAAAATCTGGAAACTCTCGTTCTGCTCCACACCTCAGCATAAAAGCCAACACCCCCAGGTTTCCTTTGCAGAGGATAGAAAGGATGCAAAAACATGGCGACAAAGGAATTTCAGAGAACCCCCGGCTTGCCACGTGGGCACCAACTATCTGCTTGGATGTTGCTGTCGAACGCTGCTAAAAACATACACAAGGTCACGAAACCACACAAGAATCACTCAGCTCCACGCAGAACAGAACACCAGCGTGAACTAAAAACGTCCTAAACTCGACCCGGCCTAGGAAAAAAAAATTGAAGCTGTAAAACGAAAAATGGTGTAAGGCGGCCATCCTCCCCCGAGCCGCTAAAAGCTCATACATACGAATACGCGACAGAAATGTAAATGTTAGAACAATACAGCCGGCCCTCAGAATTCCAGGTGTCCAGCACGGCAAGAACAAGGACGGTACTCTGCACTCCTGAAAGCACACACGGTAATTGAAAACACGAGGAGACACAGAATATCTCGTCAAACCTTCCGGGGGACCAACGTCCCCCGTACGCCGACCCAGCGATACCGCTAAACCCTCGAGGTCCCTTCGGCGTCCCAGACCGACCGTCACTGGGCGCTGAAACTAACGCAAACCTCCTGTCGGCATCTTCAGCTTGGACATGTTTGCTTCGGCGGTGCCGGCGGAGTGTGGACCCAGACGTGGTCGGGGAATCTGGCAGCATGCACGTTGTGCTCAGGTGTGCACCTCTATATATACCTGGTAACCGGAAGTGACGTCATCCCTATCGGACCAATGGGTTAACAGAATAAATAGTGGTGCAAATGTAGCAGTTTGTAGCACGTCACCGGAACGTACTGCGCCTGCGCGAACCCTGGTGGTTTGGGGCTTGGTTTGGTCAACGTTGCATTGAAATCCCGCTTGTTGCACAATATATGTTAGAGACATGGTTTCATGTAAAACGTACACGGGATTTCACCCTTATATACGCACGTACTTTCTTAAATGCGGCCCTTTAGTAAACCGGGGGTTTAGCAAGGTTTAGCATGTCTATACTTTTCGCGCAGGCGCAGTACGTTCCGGTGACGTGCTGCAGTTTGTTACCTCTTCCCTCTCTAGGTCTCGTGGAATCACGCGTGATTTGCCAAACCACGCGTGATTCCCCAAAACTTCGAGAGTTCGCAACATCGTGATCCTTGATAAACAGGGGTGCCTAAGCATTCGCACGAACCCTATGAAATTCGTACGAATATTATGTGATACACGCGAATCACTATGCGAAAACGCACGAATATTATGAAATTCGCACGAAACACTATGCAAAAACGCACGAATATTATGAAATTCGCACGAATCACTATGTGACACACACGAACACTATGTGATTCGCACGATCCTTATGCGAAATTGCGTAACCACTGCCGGGGTCACGTGACAGACGGAGCGGGATTTTCAAGATGGCGGCTTCGCCGCTTCGGCGACGGAAAATACGATGTAACACGCCGAAATGAAGCAAAACAGTAGCTCACAGGCTATCAAATACATCTTTGCGACGGTAAATGTCCATTGCATGCCTTGAAATATAAATATCACGGGTAGAAACGATCAAAATCATGCCTCCTCCCGGCCGCTGGTTTCGCATAAGGATCGTGCGAATCACATAGTGTTCGTTAGTGTCACATAGTGAATCGTGCGAATTTCATAAAATTCGTACGTTTTCGCATAGTGATTCGTGCGAATTTCATAATATTCGTGCGTTTTTGCATAGTGGTTCGTGCGTATCACATAATATTCGTACGAATTTCATAGGGTTCGTGCGAATGCTTAGGCACCCCTCATAAAGACATCCACATGGATAACGCCGACCAGATGATAGAAAATGTTTTGAATTTTTTACCTTTCACATTCAGGGCGTGGGAACATGACGGCAAAGTCCCTACCGACGCACAAGCCCTTGGGTGCACCGATATCGCCCTACAACTTGTTCAGGACAACCCGTTTATAAACGTAAGTAAAGGATGCATGGGAATCTTTTCTGTAGTTTTACAAAAGTCGCTAGGTGGCATTTTTTAGCCAGAGAATTTGAGGGGCGTTTTATATGATTACTTCAATGTAGTTTATTACTACCTGTCCAGATGATAATTAGTGCAGAAAATGGTTATGGACACACGTTTTTTCAACAATCATAAAGGTTAACAAAAACACATTAAGAGTCATTGCATGAGAAAACCAGGCAGAGGTCGGAAGATGGGGGTCAGCCAAATCCGCTCATATTTTGCATGTGGGATAGGTGGGTGGAACCTTCACCAACCATACAATTAAAACTTCTCAGGTATCTTTGGTTGTGGAGTTCTGGGATCCCCTTTTGGGACCCCAAAAAATCAAGGCATTTTGAGCTGAAATTTGTGAAAATTCTGATCCCTGTCCTGGTAATATTAGAACGAGTATTTACCTACGACTTTGATTTCCAGATACCCTAAGTACAGTAGTTTCTTACCACAAAATCTGGGGCCTTGGCATTGACATTGAAAGGGTGAACAAGGGGGTTATCAGAACCATTAAAATGTAAATTTTGCCATCGTTGAATTTTAGCCATTTTTAGAGGCCTTTTTCTCAAGTGAGCGGTGGTTTTGGAGAATGGTTTTAATGTTGCTGGATAGAGGAACATGTGGTTATTCAGAAACAGTTGTCGTCTAATAGAGTTAATTCCAGTTGTGGCGGCCATGTTGGATTTCCGGGGTCATCCGGGGTCATGGCACCAGAACGAGACTGCAGGTGGTACCAGCTGGGCATTCTACTATATAGGCTGTATTGCAGACATAAGTATGCCATCTTCGGGAGTGCATTTCACCCCTCTAAGGTTAACAACTGCACAATATATGCCTGTTATATATAGAAAATATTGTTTGGGACATTTGAATTTGATTTTGGTGATATTTTTTAATCAATTTTTCACATTTTTTATGGGTGACCTGAGAACAATTAGTGTCAGTGTTTATATCATCCATGAGTGCTTTGTATTGGTAACTGTGATATAGTAGGTTTACTATTGGGATAAAACCCTACAAATACACAAAATATGTGGATGACATCTTTGCGGGTAGAAATTTAGAAGACATTTGGCAGTTGTTCTGATGATGTATTGATGCCAAGATCCGTTCTGCAAACTACTCTCTATGGGAATGTCATGCCGGGTGTGCTCCTTTGCTTTCTTCCCAAATCATGTTTTCATTGTTTTATTCTAGTTTAAACAACATAACCCTACACAACAAATTCCACATGTTGGGTCCATAAAATTGTGGGATGAAATGTAGCAGATTTTTTTCTGTTAGGGATTTTTCAATGCCAATGTGGAGAAAAACGTAAATTTTATCGTCAGTGGAAGAGGTAAATTGGTGATAGAACTTAGTAATACGTAGTTTTTTTAACAGATGTTCGCAGCGTCTGTGAAAATTCTGTCACATTTCCACCCACACTGATCTGAAACTGGCATGAAGTCCGGTTTTTAGAGTAATGTGAGGGTCGACTCTAGCCTGAGTATTATCCTAGTTGGTTACGGAGGCTCTCATACTCACCCCTCTGGTTTGTGAGGGGTGAGTATGGGAGCCCGGTAAGCTACCTAGGATGACACTCAGGCTACAATCCCTCCTCCGCTGGCACTTATAATCAAAGTTATGTTTTTTTTTCCCACCTTGGCATTGAAAAAATTGCAAAAACAACAGTAAACAATCTGCTACATTTCATCCCACAATGTTATACAACATGTGGACATTTTTCTTACGGGGTATGTTGTTTAAACTAAAATAAAACAATAAAAACACTGTCAGATAAATTGGGAAACAAGTAAAGGAGCACACCCGGTACATACACCGCCTTCCCCATTGAGTGCCGCAGGATTTTCCCATAGAGCGGAGTTTGCAGAACGGTTCTTGGCATCTAGAAATCATCAGAATAACAGCCAAATGTCTTCTAAATTTCTACCAAAAGGTTTGTCACCCCGATATTTCCATGTTTTTGTAGGTTTTAATCACAGATACCGATACACAGCACACATGGAGGATATAAACACTGACATTAATTGTTCTCAGGTCACCCGTCAAAAAATGTGAAAAATTAATAAAAAATATCACCAAAATCAAGTTCAAATTTCCAAAACAGTATTTTCTATAGATAACAGGCATATATTGTGCAGTTGTTAACCTTAGAGGGGTGAAATGCACTCCCGAAGATGGCATACTTATGTCTGCAATACAGCCTATATAGTAGAATGCCCAGCTGGTACCACCTGCAGTCTCGTTCTGGTGCCATGACCCCGGATGACCCCGGAAATCCAACATGGCCGCCACAACTGGAATTAACTCTATTAGACGACAACTGTTTCTGAATAACCACATGTTCCTCTATCCAGCAACATTAAAACCATTCTCCAAAACCACCGCTCACTTGAGAAAAAGGCCTCTAAAAATGGCTAAAATTCAACGATGGCAAAATTTACATTTTAATGGTTCTGATAACCCCCTTGTTCACCCTTTCAATGTCAATGCCAAGGCCCCAGATTTTGTGGTAAGAAACTACTGTACTTAGGGTATCTGGAAATCAAAGTCGTAGGTAAATACTCGTTCTAATATTACCAGGACAGGGATCAGAATTTTCACAAATTTCAGCTCAAAATTTTTAGAGGCCTTTTTCTCAAGTGAGCGGTGGTTTTGGAGAATGATTTTAATGTTGCTGGATAGAGGAACATGTGGTTATTCAGAAACAGTTGTCGTCTAATTGGGACATAGATAATGTCAGTCGTGACTGGAGGATCTTTATGGGGTGTTCTGGGATTTTTTATTACAATAAATCAGGTAATGACATCTTACTATGGGGGATGTCATGGGTAGATTTGTTGTTTTATGAAGTAAACACAATAGATTATTATAATAGATACTAGGAGCGATTACAGATATAGACATGGGCTCCATATGGGGGTTTTAAGGATCTTCAAATATGATTTCGCATGCTGATTATTATCAAAATTTGATTGCTGTTCTCTACTCCGTTTGCTAAAAGTTACGCTGTATATACGGTCCTGTTACTACGCAGTCAATGACAAGGCTGTGTATGGGGTTTTGCAAAATTGTACTTATCTGATATAGTAGTGATACTGCATTTGTCCTATATGCGCAGACTTAATGTGTTAAGTTATTGAACAGATGTTAGCTCTTACTAAATACATGTATACTTTTCTTTTCTTTAACAACAACTAATTTAACTCCCCACCCCCACCCCCACCCCCCCACCCCTTAACGTTGCTGGAGAGACGAACATGTCGTTCAAAAACAGTTGTCCTCCAGTTGGGCCACATATACTCGATGATATAGTGTGTCGTTACAAGGATGTGTCGGTTTTTCGTCAATAAAATGCTGAGAAGCCAGTTTCGGTAGGGTAGCTATTCAAGCTTCTATAGTAAAAAGCAACATTGTTACTAATCAAGAAGACGTAAAGCTTATCATTATTATTATCACTCTATCCGACAACTCCAGACGGCCCTGCATGGGGTTTTCCAAATGCAAACTAGCTATTTTCATAACTGTGCCTATAGTGTGACCTGCATTTCTTGTGAACTTTTTTGTGAACAAACAGCGCTTCATTTCAATGTTTTTCAAACGTTCTTCTTGGAATTAGGACCTGGGATTATCAATGTAGAAATAAGAAAAGCAAAATCGTTGCCATGTCCGTTTTTTTTGCAGATAAATCATAAATTTAAAACTAAAAAAAGAATGAATAAATTCTAAGATAAGACAACTGATTTCTTTATGACTTTTCTTCCAACATATCTTTTACATCAAGAAAAGGAACACTTTAGCTGCTCCTTATTTCCAGTACGAAAGCGTGCTGGATAGATGACAATGAGCAAGTCTTGGTGTAATTTAAACCCTCCCTCATTTCCCCCAGTCAGAAACTGTGCCTTGTTCTGTTATTCTAAGGTTTGACCCAGACGATTGGGGTCATGCTATAAAGATAAGGATCTGATGACCTCTTTACCTAACGCGGGGTTTTCTATGGGTTTTGGGCACAGATATGTTGACAAAATACACATTAGCTTTGAATTTCATTGTCCACTAACACAGTCGTTTGTCTAAGGTATTTTTACTCTTTGCTAAGGGCACTTTTTTGTATTTCCACTGATTCAAATGGCCATTCAAGAGAATGTTAAGACACTCTAAAAACCCCAAAGGCACCACCAGATGAGTGGAGGCCAGAATTCACAGGAAAACTTGGAGTTTTGAAACAACCATACACAAGGGTAAGGTTCCAGCATTTTACTTTCATCGTAATTAAGCCCTTAGTAAGTGTACATCATAATAATTCATGAATAGTTAAGAATGAACGGAGACATTCCCATTATTGTGACATCTCACAGTGTTTCTATTGAACCTTCAGGGGTCAGTTGCATGTATTACAATGTAAGTCTTGCATTTTACTGCAAATGTGTGTTGAGAGTTCTCATGTATGGCCGATTTATTCCATGTAGTTTATACGGTTTTGTGTCCTTCGTGTAGGTTGCTAAACAATGAGTTGCACGTTTGCAAGCCCGGAGTCAGAGTGTGGTTCTTCACATTACTCTCCGTCAGATATATCTGTCATACCAGTAACTGCCTGCAAGAGAGACGTAACGCAGTACCTATTCAGCCTAGGTCTCAGTGGACGTGGACAGGGGCAGGCAGATATTACAGAGCAGAACCTGATTCTGAACAGATCGGGTAGGTTCAATCTCTCGGAGGAGGAAAAAAGCAAACTGACTGTTTGCCCAAAACATCGGTTTGGCCTAGGTACACAATGGGCCGGAGGAAAGAGATACACTTGTGCTCACCCGGAGCACAAGGGAAAGAGCGTGGCCCTAAAAAATCCCAGACGTGTGTCGTTTGGTCTATCTATTCAGCTGTACAATAGCTATAACACAGTAGTACCGGCTGGCTCTGCGATATGCGATCTATGTAGAAAACGCCAGTCCAAGGGTACAACAGGTGCTGAAACGGGAGGACTCCCGCCAGTGATGACTTCTGACCAACCAGGACCAAGTCGAGAGCCAGAAAGTTCCATGGGGCCCCCATCGCAAACAGTGGCTTCTGCAGCGACAGCAAATGTATGCTCCAGTCCCCAAGACATGCACGAGATCGCACTGCAGAGGAATAGCGAGTCATCATCAACAATCTCGGAAGCCCCAGCAGCTGAGGTGACGTTTGAATCACAGAGTAGCAGTACTACTAGTAATGGAGAGGCCGACACCAGTGTCTGGGTAGATGAACAACACCACCAGCAACAGAACAGAGAAGCACTCAATACAGCTATTGACCACATATCCGAGGGGAGGATCAGCCCTCTTCGCTCCAGTCTGAACACCCCCTGGAAGGAAGTGACAGAGAGACAGCAAAACTATTATATCAAGAAAACGAAGGAGGTATACGTAGTAAGAGCGACAATGAGCGTTATTGCTCCGGGCCAGGAGACAGATCTGTGGCGTAGCCTGGTGCAAGCACCGCCCTTCTCTGAAGAACCCCCCCCTCAAAAAGAAGATGTGGGACCACCAAACGGTGGTCACTTTGGTGAAAGCATACCAGCAAGCCAGCACGTGGCAGACTCAGCAGCAAATCTTGTCCCTCTTTGCGGATGACTACACCAAGCAGGAGCTGCAAGATCTTATCCCTGGACTAACGAAGTGGAGAATTGATCAAGCGAGAGCGCACGCAGCAGAGGTAGGGCCGGGAAAACCCATTGAACAACAACCTATATATAGGACAAGACTAAGCCCTGTCAAGACGGATTATTTCCTTGCATTCCTGACCCAGCCACACCTACTGCAGGACGTTGCATATGGGACGAAGACAATGACACTTGATTCAGGCGAGAAGATCACCATACCTGCTGCTATCCGGACCCTAATCCCGTCTCGGATCATTCAACAGTACAATCAATACTGCAGCAGCACTAACTTCCAACCGCTGCAAGAGCGCACCCTCTTCAAGATCATAGAGGTGTGCGCTGCAAGGAAACAAACATCCCTCCAAGGTCTAGACTACATTTCCACCGAGGGAGCAGAGGCCTTCGATGCATTGTGTGACATCGTGGATGCCCTTGTTCAGAGTGGCGCACCAGTACCCTGGGCCAATACTACCAAGCAGAGCCTAAAAGCAGCGAAACGATACCTGAAAACCGACTACAAGACACATGTCAAGGTTGAAGACCGATGCCGTGACCATTGCATAGTGTTCGCCCTCAGCGATAAGAGTAAGGAAACATTTGCTGGCAATTGTGACCACAACCATGATGTTGCCTGTGACAGGTGTGCAAACATAGACTGTTGCCTGAAAGAAGTACAGAACATGATGGAACAAGGTCTTTTAACAGACGAGCACAAGAATCGCCTGAGTTTCACCTTCGGTCATTCATCAACAGCCATTTACAACTGGAAGGCACACATGTTACGTGCGGTCAATCAGGAGCTTGGAAAACAATCAGCACTGCAGCATCTAGACAATCAAACAGCTCTCATCATCTCTGATTGGGCCATGAAGTTCCTTCCGTTGAAATACCGCGAGCACATGGCTGAGTTTTTCGGCAAACGCGGGAGGAGCTGGCACGTGACATCAGTTATCACCAAAGGAAACGAGGGGCGGTATGATGTGGAGTGTTTTGTGCACATCTTTAACAGCTGCCGACAGGACTGGCAATCCATATCAGCCATCTTGGAAAATGTCCTCCAGACCATCAAGACCGAGAACCCCGTGCTGTCAAAAGCATTCCTCAGATCGGACAACGCGGGATGTTACCATTGTGGTCCACTTCTGTTGTCTCTGCCAATGATTGGCGAGAGAACGGGTATTTCAGTTCTACGGTATGACTTTTCCGATCCGCAGGCTGGCAAGGACATCTGCGACCGAAAAATTGCGTCTATGAAGACGCATATTCGCCGTTACGTGAATGAAAAGCATGATGTCATAACTGCGGAGGACATGAAGGACGCCCTGGAGTCGCATGGCGGAATAAAGGGTTGCAGAATAGCAGTTGCTCAGATGGTTCCAGCCAAAGAGCATCAGGTGCTAAGTTGGGAAGGAGTCAAATCATGGAATAACTTCGAGTTTGTGGAGGAAGGTGTCAGAGTTTGGAAATCCTTCAATATTGGGGAAGGTGAAATCGTAACAACCACTTCGCTCCCACAGGTGCATCCCGGAACCCTCAACATCAAAGTACCGTTTGGTCCCTCGCAACCACATGCAAGCCACATCGCAACGTCAACGGCCGGTGGTGCTAAGTCCCTTTTCCATTGCCCTGAGACAGGATGCGTGGCGTCATTCCACTCAGCCGGTGAGCTGGACGAACATCTGAATGTCGGAACTCACCATAAAGAACTGGAAAGAGAATCCAGCTATGATAGAATCCGGAAACAATGGGCACAGGCGGTCACGGGCATAGCTCAAGGACAGCTAGGGGTACAGCAGCAGCAGCTAGTCGAAGGAGAAGCTGGCCCCAAAGAACCCTCTCAAGTCTATCATGTCAGTGAAGGATGGGCACTCCGGACGTTCAAGCGTGGACAGAAAATGTCAGACAGGGCTAAAGCATATCTTACCGACATTTTCAATCAAGGGGCCAGATCTGGACAGAAAGCTGATGGTGCACAGGCTGCTCAGCAGATGCAGCATGCAAGGGGTACTGATGGGGAGCTCTCTTCCAGCCTACAGAGTGGAGAACAGCCAAACAGATCAGTAGTTACTTTGCCAGGCTGTCTGCTGCACAGAGGCGACAAGAAAGTCCAGAGTTGGTATCCGAAGAGGACGTTGAATCCATGGAGACTGAAACGGAGTGGCAAGGCCTCAGGGACACTGTTTATCAAAATATTGACTACAGCCATCCTCTAACGTTCGAGACAATCAACATCTGTGAACGTGCGAAGTCGAAAGGACTGAATTCATTGAAGCTGACAGAACTGAGGTGTATTGCTGAACATTTCCACTTGCCTGTAACAGGACCTAAGTCCAGAAAAGCCCCCTATGTAACTTCACTGGAGACCATTGTGAGCACTTGTACTTGTCAAGACTGAGATTGCTCTCCTTACAGCACATGTCTGTTCCAGTTTTATGACACATTGGCATGTGTTATACATGTATAATATATACATAGTGACTATCATATGCATGTTTAAGTAACAAAAGGGAATTAGACTTGTAGTTATAAATACAAGTTAAGTAGAATTATTTTCTATTTCACTGATCCTTAACATCTTATCAATGCAGGGCAGTTAAAGTATGTACATAGCTGTTGATGAAAACTTAAGAAGTTCATTAGTTAGCAAAAAGGAATGCTTAATGACCAACAACTTCATTAGTCTTGTTTTAAAATTTGTAAACATATCAAGTCTACACCAGTAAGACCTGTATGTAGCTAATTATTACTATACGTAAAATTCTGAAAAACCCCATACATAGCCTTTCTCGTTACTAAATGAGTAGTAATATATCATGTAAACAGTGTTTCAATATGGTAACTTTTAGCAAACAGAGTAGAGAACAGCAATCAAATTTTGATTATAATCAGCATGCAAAATCATATTTGAAGATCCTTAAAACGCCCATATGGAGCCCATGTCTATATCTGTAATCGCTCCTAGTATCTATTATAATAATCTATTGTGTTTACTTCATAAAACAACAAATCTACCCATGACATCCCCCATAGTAAGATGTCATTACCTGATTTATTGTAATAAAAAATCCCAGAACACTCCATAAAGATCCTCCAGTCACGACTGACATTATCTATGTCCCAATTAGACGACAACTGTTTCTGAATAACCACATGTTCCTCTATCCAGCAACATTAAAATCATTCTCCAAAACCACCGCTCACTTGAGAAAAAGGCCTCTAAAAATGGCTAAAATTCAACGATGGCAAAATTTACATTTTAATGGTTCTGATAACCCCCTTGTTCACCCTTTCAATGTCAATGCCAAGGCCCCAGATTTTGTGGTAAGAAACTACTGTACTTAGGGTATCTGGAAATCAAAGTCGTAGGTAAATACTGTTTCTAATATTACCAGGACAGGGATCAGAATTTTCACAAATTTCAGCTCAAAATGCCTTGATTTTTTGGGGTCCCAAAGGGGGATCCCAGAACTCCATAACCAAAGATACCTGAGAAGTTTTAATTGTATGGTTGGTGAAGGTTCCACCCACCTATCCCACATGCAAAATATGAGCGGATTTGGCTGACCCCCATCTTCCGACCTCTGCCTGGTTTTGCCTGGTTTTCTCATGCAATGACTCTTAATTGTGTCCTTTTAGACGGGGTTTTGACATATCCATAAACCAAATGTATTCTGAAATACATTTTTGTTTTAACAGGTCATACTTGGCGGTGGGAGGGCCTATTTCACCACTACCAACCAGTCGGATCCGGAATATCCGGACCAAACCGGTTTCCGGACGGACGGCCGTGATCTGATCCAGGAGTGGCAGGACGGGAAACAAGGTGCCGCCGCGCGGTACGTCTGGAGGAAGGCGGAGTTCGACCAGGTCGATCCGGCAGAGACGGACTTTCTCATGGGTAAATAAAGATCAACATCTCTGTAATTTAACATTTCATCAGACAATATAAGGTGAACGTTGTGCATGAATCAAAGCAATGATCCGTATTCAGAAGCAAATTCAAAGTGCCTCATAGATACTACATATGCGAGCGCGCCGGGCAGAAGAAATGTACAAACATGATTTTCTTTTCGTATTTTAGAATCTGGGATTTTGTTTGGGGCTGGAAGTGGCTTACTCTCCAAGCGTTTTTTAGTCGTTTTTATCGGGCTTTCTATTTTGTATTGTGTCTTGCTGTGTTAGGTTTTGACCATACAAGATACAGTACAAATTAGAAAGCCCGATTAAAGCGACTATACTAAAAAAAAAGTTTAAAAAAAACAGCCAGAGCCTAACCTCTGCTTGGATCATGGGCAATAGGCCTCGGAATTGTTGTTGTTGTTGTTTTGCAACAAAGAGGAAATACAGTACAGTGGTGCCAAAATCAACGAAACTGGCACTCAAGCCATTTCAAAGGCACCGATCCACCAGATAATGGCACCCCGCTGCGCTCATAAAAGGCCCCCGTCAGCCCTTCCGGTCATCCTTAGAGCAGAGCTAACCCTCCTTACTGGAAAAATCACGCTCCGCTCGAAGGCGACCTTCTAGTGCTGGTCGCCTACCTTCGGGTGCCTTCGTTCGGAACTCGCCGACGTTCGGCACCCGCTCGGGTGATCCCGAGTATATGTACTTCCTTTAGAGCCACACTCGTAACATCATCCAGGCAGTATAAAAGCATGGGGGATCCGACAACAATTCCTTGGCCTACCGCCTATGCTTGGATAGAGGGAGTGGACGTGATGTTGACGTCGTGTTCCTTTTGCATGCGGCCAATATTAGGTCGTGGACCGTAACCTATGCTTAGTGAATACCCTTGTTGTACACTAACTTTCTAGAAGCACTTGTCTTGTTTTCATTTGTTACCTTCTTTCCCAACGTATTGAAAATACAATTTGAACAATTTATTCCAACGACACAGGGAAAGCAAAAGAAGAATTTAATTATCCCCTACTGATTTGTCACATTTCTTTAAAAAAAAAGAAACTTTTGTTATCGTTGCTTTAACACGTCAGGTATTGTGTAACGGGATAGCGTATTGTGTAACGGGATAGCGTGCATTAATTTTTCTTGATAGAGACGTTGTTTGTTTAAATATGATTTAGGCTTTAATTGCAGTAAAGTCTTCTTTCTCACTTTAGGCCTTTTCGAGCCAAGCCACATGCAGTACTCCCTCGACACCGTGAACGACACAGCAGGGGAACCAACCATCGCCGAGATGACAACCAAGGCCCTTCAGATCCTGACCAAAAATCCCAAAGGTTTCTTCCTATTGGTGGAGGGTAAGGCTCCTTTAATTATTGCCAAGCGGCGGTTTTTAATAAGGCAACG
>NC_049992.1:17472943-17474473 GCF_000003815.2 Branchiostoma floridae | reverse complement strand
CACATCGACAAGGTCACCACCCTCCTATTATTTTACGAGCTAGAACACACGCTTTAAGCGGGTATCTCACTGGCCTACGATACGCTGGCGGTGTTTAGAATTGAATTTATGTTTAACCCTTTACTTCATGATGGGATCGAATATCATGAAAACGTACACGTATGACTAAAATGACAAGAATACACACAAAGCGTAAAAGATTTTTTATAATCCACAAAATTCATCAAGCGACCTACCAAATCACGCCAACGTGCCCCAGCTTTAGTAAGATACCTATTTTAGTCACATGCCATGTCACCTTTCAACATAGATGAGATTCTATTGTCAAGAGTGCGTTTATGACGAGTAAGAAATCTCACACAGATGTTTTCCAACTGTTTACTAAGGATCCAAGATTGACCTTGGCCACCATGACAGCAAGGCAGCGCATGCGCTACATGACGTCATAGCTTTTGATGACGCCATCGCCGTGGGAAAGAACATGCTTGACCTTGATGAAACCCTGATAACTGTGACGGCAGACCACTCCCATATGTTTGGTTTCGGAGGGTACGCGCCCAGAGGAACACCTATTTTGGGTAAAATATGATAGTCGTTTTATGTTCAACTTCACAGAATGTAATTAATTTATCCCCCCCCCCCATTTCTTCTACGGATAGATATGTCAACTTACTTAATAGGCTTCCTTGTGGTTTTCTACGGCACTGTAGTGGAGTACCACTTAAAATCTCGTGATACCTTCAAACACCAACGTAATATATAGGATGGAAGAAAGTACCTAAAATGTCATTCGCACAACGGCGTCAAGATACGTTTACACATTTGTCCTTAATACTGGTTCAGCAAGGACCCCTAGCAGAATGCCTTTGAAATACATCTGTGGTTTTCTACGGCACTGTAGTGGAGTACCACTTAAAATCTCGTGATACCTTCAAACACCAACGTAATATATAGGATGGAAGAAAGTACCTAAAATGTCATTCGCACAACGGCGTCAAGATACGTTTACACATTTGTCCTTAATACTGGTTCAGCAAGGACCCCTAGCAGAATGCCTTTGAAATACATCTGTGGTCTTTGCCTCACCCATACAACCACATTTACAAGCACAATGATAGGACAGCAATGCTTGTCATGAATCGAATAGGACCAATGACTTTTTAACCAATGTCAATTGGTCCTTTCTTGTACAGGTATTGTACCCGAAAGTGATGACAACGACGTCCTGGATGGCATGCCATTCACGAACATCCTGTACGGAAACGGTCCTGGATTTAGACAAGAAGGAAGACAGAACCTCACAGGAGTCAACACAGGTAATACAACACTGCGGAAAAACATGGATTCCGGTCAGAATCCATTGTTGTCCCCAATCTTGCTTGTTACTGACTAGCATACCATATTTATTGATCAAAGTTGAACTGTAATTACCAAAAAAATGGACTTACCCTAATCTTTAACTGATCAACTCCAGAATGAGCAAGACACTGCTTCTGAAATGTCACATTACTCGGGAGCAATGGGTTATAA
>NC_049992.1:17466955-17472843 GCF_000003815.2 Branchiostoma floridae | reverse complement strand
ATTATCTTGTGGAAAAGACTAAACTTTACGTAACCAACACCAAGTTAGATTGGGAATTACCCCAAATTTTCAGCCGACTCCGTCAACCTTGTTCACGGAATGGACCCGTCTGCTGTAGCTTCGTAGGGTCGTAAATGCCAGATAACCTGTGTCGCCCCCCGTCTCTGCTGTAGTCGTGTGTCCCTGACGTCACGTCCGGAAGCTACAGCAGACGGGTCCATTCCGTGAACAAGGCTGACGGAGTCGGCTGAAAATTTAGGGTAAGTCCAAATCTAACTTGGTGTTGGTTACGTAAAGTTTAGTCTTTTCTTCAATGTCATTTACCAACACAGATGAACTTTCATGCTAAGACCTCATTATCTTGTCGAGGTAGTGCCTTGTGGTATGTTTTTTTAACCAAATCTGAAAGCCTGCGCCCTGTGCTGTCTGATCAACATAAAATTTCTCCAATATTTACTTAAAAAAGGCCAGGGCTTCTACAAGTCTAGAATAGCTAAAATGTTGTAGAGACTCAAATGTGACCTTCCGTGGTATTAGTGAACATTGCTGTACTGTCCTCGTGACGTCAGGAATTAGTCAAAGGCTATTTGAAGCTGATATAAGGTTTTGAGTACCGCAGTCGCACGCTAGAAGGGGAGTGTAAGCTGTAGTTGCTGGGTGTAACCTTATTGCATTCTGCGTGTGACGTCAGGAATGGGTCAAATCCTGTTGGAAGCTGATGCCAAGCTTTGAGTGATGCAGTCACACGCTGGAAGCGGTATGCAAGTTGTAGTTGCTCCGTGTAACGGTAAAGCATTTTCTGTGGGTTTCTTAATTAGAAACGCGTCCATATAATAAACGTATGTTTACACTGCGAGCTATGTGATAAAATAACTCATGAATAACACCTTCAACACCTTCCAGGAGAGGTGCCGCACCTCCCGTACCCAGCCCTGCACTGCCTCAGCTGGAAACCAACACACCTGGAGCGGGTTCACTCTCCTCATCACCCTGCTTCTACTCAAAACTATTATCATTAGTAATCTTTATTGACACGACAAAAGTACAGCGACTTTCGTAAGGTCTACATGTATAACATCTACTAACAGTACAACTAAACACATATATATGGATATCTATAGGTATGGATACATCAACATAAAGGGTTTAGCATGTCATTTACACTATTGGTTCTACGGTATAAACAATCGTGGATATATTTGCCTACTTGTACACAATGTGGATTATCGCTTCCCAGAATGTACTTGAATTTATCTATCGAACAGAGAGTAGCAAAGTCTTTAGAGGAAGTGGAAAGTAATGTGAACAGCTCTGTGCGTTTATCATCATATCGAGAACATTCCATAACGAAGTGACGTTCGTCTTCGATCTCATTTGGGCAGAATGGACAAAACCTCTGGTCACGGGGAATTTTAGAATATCTTCCGGCTTCTATATTTAGTTTGTGACTACAGATTCTTATCTTTGTAATTGCTCTACGAAGTTCGAAATTGTGTACATTCGAAAGATACTTCTTTTGTCCGTATCTTTCCTTTAGCGTAGAATAAATAGAAAGTTTTGAGTTATTCTGGATAGAAGAATGCCATTCTTGAATGTATATATCCTGTAAACGGAGTCGTAATTGGTCGATTAGCGTATTAACATGATACAACCTCGGGTTTGTCCATACATACCCAAAACCATTATAGTTGAGAATGTCAGTTACGTGATTTGTCCAATCGTATTCACCGGAAAGTACAACATCATATGCTTCACGTAGTAAAGAATCTTCGGGTAAGTTTGCTAGACGGTGCCAGTATTTGATTAATTGTATCTCAGCGTTGATCGAAATAGGAAATGATCCTAACTCACCACGGATGCCGTCATTTGATGATTTTGCATGTACTCCAAGTAAAAATTTTTGGAAATTCATGTCAATGGTATCAAATTCTGGGATACTAATATGTGAAGGAAGTCGTATGTTTTCAATTGCGAAGTTGTCATTTTCTAATTTCATTCCTGATGCCAGTCTCAATAATCTATCCTTGTCTGATCTTTTCTTAAAATGGATGACGTAAGTATGAGTGAGGTCCGAAGACACACTCTTTCTAACAGTTGCAGGAAGATCTCCCTCTAAATGGAGTTTGTTTAAAAAGGAAGAGAAAACAGTTTTGGGTGAAGATTCTGGAATTTGTTTTGATACAATAATTTTGATTGTTTTAGAAGTTTGGTCAAAACATGTGAGTTCGGCTCCGTACAGTAGAATAGGCAGTACAAACTTGTTGAAAAGGCTCATTCCTAAATGAATTGGAATGTTCTTTTCAGAGAATAAAAGTGACTTCAATTTGAATAAAGCTCTCATGGCTTTAGTCTTTAAATATTTCCTGGCTGCTTTAAACTTTCCCGAAGAAGTCAGGGGAATACCAAGGTAAGTATAACTGTCGGCTACTTGTATTTCTTTGCCATATATATAGAATTTGTTTGATAATCTGTTAATAGAACCTTTTGTAAAAAGCAGTACTTTCGTTTTGGATACATTGACCCTTAATTTCCATTCGTTGCAATAAGCTTCCAGGTTATTGATACAATTCTGAAGCCCCTCTTTCGACAATGAGATCAAGGCTAAGTCATCTGCCCAAGATAGACAGTTGAGTGATTTAGAATTCAAAATTGCGGCATCACATTTATCATCAAAGCATTGAGGTAAGTCGTTAATAAAAATATTGAATAATAATGGGCTGAGATTGCAGCCTTGTCTTACTCCGCATGTGGAAACAAAGGGGCTTGACAGGCCATTTTGTAGTCTGACAGTATAGTTAACATTGAGGTACATGGATTGCAATACATTGAAGAATTTGCCGCCAACACCATAATTTAACAATTTGTAGAATAAACCATCCCGCCATACACTGTCAAACGCTTTCTTCATGTCAACAAAGCAAACATATAATTTCCCTCTCTTTTTTTCAATATATTTCTCAATAAGAGCTTTCAGGATAAATACATGTACATTGTCAGAGGTTCGGCACTTTCTTCTGAATCCGAATTGAGTGTCGGCTAGCAGACAATTGCTTTCAACGAATTTCTGTAAGCGACTATTTAAAAGGAATGTGAACAATTTGGATAGGCAGCTTGAGATAGCGATTCCTCTATAATTATCTACATTAGATTTGTCGCCAGATTTAAAAATTGGTGTAAGGATGCTTGTGTTCCAGTTAGATGGAAACTTGTTGTTGGAAAGGATTGTATTAAAGAGAATGACCAGTGGTTCGCATATCTTTTCTGCCCCATATTTCAACATCTCGTTTGAGATAGAGTCAATACCACATGATTTTCCAGATTTTAGTGATTTCAAACCATTCATAATTTCTGGTGTCGTGAAAGGGTAATCTAATGAATTTGAAGTGTTTTTATCTAGATGTTTAAGAGAATCAGTGACACTTTTTTCAAAAGTACTGTCAAAATCATTGTTTTTTACCAGATTATTTAATCCTTGAAAGTGTTCTATCCATTCTTTACTTGTGATATTAGGATCTATATTACCGCTATATTTTGTGCCGTTTACTTCCTTATCAAGAGTATTGAACAATGACCAAAATTGTTTGGGGTTTTTCTCATTTAATGTTTCTAGATCACGTAATAGATTGGCTTTATAATTCCGTTTAGAATGTTTTATAATTTTTTTGTAGTCTTTCAAGGCTGTGAAGTACTTCGTTCTGGTTTCTTGTTTCCATGGTTCTTTCCTCAGTTCTAAAGATAATCTTTTAACTCTATGACGTAGGGACCAACAATTTTGATCAAACCAAATTTTGTTCTTTTTGATTTGTGTCTTTTTCTTGTTTTGTATGTTACGTCTTATTCTAAGAGAGCTTTTGGAAACATCTAATAAAATTTCAGTGAAGCTTGTTACGGCCTCCTCTGACGAGTGAAATGTTTTGTTGCAGAAATTCCTCAGTTTTGAACGCGTGTTTTTGTTGTTTATAGTATCTAAATATAATTGTTTGGATTCGTCAGTCCAAGTAAATTGTGTTGGTTTAGGATCATAACATTGGCTATCCTCCTTCAGGACTAGAGGAGAGTGCTTTGTAGACAGTGAGAAAGAGATGTGACAGTGATCGGAGAATGGCGATATAGAATTTACATTCATATATTGTATATCGGCTAACATCGACCTTTGAGTGATGCAATAATCCACCACACTTGAACCATTATAATGGTAACATGTAAAATCACCTTTCAGATCCCCCGCGAATCTGCCATTCAAGATGGTCAAATCAGCCGACGAGCACAATTCTATGAGGCGTTGACCGTAATTGTTTACTTTAAAATCTCTATTATTCCTTTTCTTTGTATCTAAAACATATTTTGTCAGGGGGTCATCCGGGGAATCAATACTAAAGTAGGTTTCCAAAACAGATCCTGTTCTAGCATTGAAATCCCCTAGGATGATTATGTCGCCAAGATTGGAGAATTTGCAGATATCAATGGATAATGTATCAAATGGGTCAACTTGTATGGAATTTGAGGATTCAGGAGGGATGTAAATGTTGCAAAGGAATAGGTCTTTTTCGAGTCCAAAGAATTTTTTGTCAAGTTTGCACCAAATGCTGTCGACTGAACTACTCTCTAATTTTTTAATCCCCTTTCTGAGCGAACTTTTGAAAATAGTCGCAACCCCACCCGAATTACGTTTTGCCCTCTTATTTCTACATCTATTACTACTAAACAAACTATACCCTGGAAACTGAAAATCTACATAATTGTCTGTCCAGGTTTCTTGTATACAAACAATATCACTATTTCTAAAGTAATTACAAAACTCTTCCTCGCTAAACTTCTTCTTAACACTACCTTGGATATTCCAACTTGAGAAAACTAGCGCAGATTTTTTCTCCATGTCCTTGAAGATAAAGATATTGAAGGTGCATTATAGCTACAAGAAGTAAGACTTAAACTATATCATCATATCAATAAACAAGTATTCAAGTAAGACTTAAACTATATCATCATATCAATAAACAAGTATTCAAGCTATCAATGATACATGTCAGTCATGAATAGTATTTGTACACAATGATGGAGTCTCTCTAAATGAGCGGTACATGGTCCGTATGTATAGTAATAGGGTTAAATGTAACAATTCATGAAGGTTTACCTTGGTGGTCGTGTAGAATCATATGGCCAACTTTAAGATAAAAGAATGTTCCAAACTTTGCGAAGTCGGTTCCCTAGCTGTTTCCACTGTGGGCCGGGATGTCCGAACTTGCCAGCTTTTAACCAGGCGGGCCTAGCGACTTGTCCGTTTCCGCTGACTGTGTTCCTGCTTTTTGTAGTCGGTCCAAGCTGGCCGGGAACTCCGATGTTCACTCCTTTCGACAAGCCAGGTGCAGCTTGCCCGGTTCCTACCGAAGTGTTCCTATGTGCTGGTTTCACAGTGGGCGGCTGGTAAGGTGGCTTCCTAGACCTCATGACTGGAACTGGAACAGAGCGCGAAAAAGAAGGTCCGTTTTGCATGGGCGTCCACTGGTTGACAGGAAGACGGGCAGCCTGTGTATCTGTCCAGACGGGTGACTGTCTCCCAGCCCCAGGCCCGGGTGCTGGGTACAGGGTACGCTTGACGTCCGACACAAGCATCTTGGTGCCATCTCTATTATACAAGTGGATCTGGTCGCGGAGGTAGAGATGCCTGTCCTGTGTCAGTTTGCGGTGTTTGATGTACTTGAAGTTGCCACTCCTAGACAGATTCAGAACTTCTTGGTTATAGTTCTTGATGTTGATATTGAGTGTGGAGTTACTCATTTAATCCCCTCTGGAGGACCTGTGAGACTGCTACCTGCGCTTTAGGGAACGATGCTTTGGTCACCTCCAGTAGTCTGCGGGTGTTGTTCAGGGTTGTACTGACTGAGTCA
>NC_049992.1:17457431-17466855 GCF_000003815.2 Branchiostoma floridae | reverse complement strand
ATCGTTGGAACCGATGTGAAGTATAACTTGCTGAGTTGTCGAGTCGTGATTTGTTTGATACAGTCAATGGCTGCTGTCACTGTGCTGGTCTGACCAATCTCGTGGACTTCCATTGAAAGCACGTTCACATCTACATCTCTGAAGATGGAGTCCGCAAAAATTCTCACTTCGTACCTTTGATGCTGACTTCCCGTACTAGTGTTAGTTGCCGACTCTTTCACACTCGTGGCTGGTGAAGGGACTTCACGGCTCTGTGTTGCAATTGTTGCATTGTCATGGGCAGAGGGAAGCATGTTTGCAATCTGCTTGACAATGGTTTGGTTGGTAGCAGCATTGTTATCTTGTTTGTCGCCAGGGATGTCATTGTCATGCACGTTGTTCAAGTTTTGCATGTCCGTGTGTGTTGGTTTTGTACAACCTCGGCAGGTACGGTTTTCTTCAATCTGTTTTAACCTATCAAACAAATACTGAAGTTCTGAGTCTTGAATTGTGATGGCTTGCTGCAACTCTGCATTCGATGCAGACAAGGCGTCGACTTTGATGGACAAGCCACGATTCCTCTCCATCCAGATGTTCCGCTCTATTGTCATTTCTTGAACTGTCGTGTTTTTTTCTTTCGCTAGCTCCTCTCTTTGCGACACTAGATCTTTTTGGACATGACAGATGTTGGTCTGTAATTTGTTGACTACCTTCTTGATGTGGCTCTCTAGTGACTTCTGTGCTGCTTCAACTTTAGTGGACAGTTCTTTAAGCATGTTGGTTTGAGACTCTTCCCTCTCCCGTTCTTTTGTAAGCAGCTCATCCCGTAGCGCGTGAAGATTATGAGTCATGTCGACAAACTGTTTCTGTAAATCGCCAAAAGCAGCATCGCTGATTCTCTGGGATTTCTCAACCGCAGTCAACCGCGCTAAGTTTGGCATATCTACGGCTTTTGTTGTAAGCTCACTTTGTTCGCCATTCTTAGTATCAGAGACCTGTTTGGCGCGTTTTTCAATCCTACCCGGCCCTTGATCTTCCGCATCTCTACTTACGGGCACTTCTATGTTCCCGCTATGTTTTGCGCTTGTATCAAACACAATCTGTATCTCTTCTTCCATATCTTCACTTACGGGTGCTTGCAGATCTTGTAGGTTTCGAGGATTGGCGCACTTGGGTAAAGTTGGTGTTTCATGGACACTGCTATTAAAGACTTGCTTTGGTGTAGTCGATTCTAGCGTTACCGTAGGAAAGTTGTCTATGGCGTCCCTGACGCGTAGGACGCCATCTTTGATTGTTGACCTTGTCTGCATATCTACTTGGGCGTTTATGTTGACTAAGAGTTCAGGATACAAAATGTTCATCCACCACTTGGTGCATTGCCCTTGTACCATCAATCCGTGTTTCTTGTGATAGAAATGTACAAAGAGAAGACTTTTACCTGACTTCCTTGTGGCTGTGGTGGTCTGGACCGTCATACATGTAATGCCAGGTGTGCTTTTCCAGGTGACAGTTGTCTCCTTGGTCCTTTCAAACGTTTCGTTGAAAGCGTCCTTGTGGGCTGTGATCCATTTGTCCAGCTGTTTGGACCGCAGTTTAACCCCACAGAAACGGGATTTATCTTGGTCTTCGTAGTCGAAGGCAAGAGACTCGTCCGCGGGAAGTTGGTTCAGGTTGACATTCCAGAACTTCGTACCCGGGGTCTTGCGTTTCGGCGTCTTGGCGTGGGTTTTGGCGTGGTCCTCGGCGTGGTCACCCATTTTACAATTAAAGTTCTCCTAACAGTCTTCAAAATCTCCAAATCATATACAGAATATGCGATGTATATATAGAATTAGTATAAAGTTCCGATAACTCACTTCCTGTAGCGTTAACACCTTCAATATAGAATCAAAACCGGAGACCTCGTGTTGCGTGACCGTACTCGTCCGCCATCTCTTAATTCTCTATAAATTCAATGGGTCTGCATTAGTTTGGTATGTTTAGCTGGTATCTCACTGGTTCGAGCCTTTTTACGACAAATTTTTGCAGCAAATTTCAGAATTTTAGAAATAATTTAGACAAATTTGCCCTTGCGGTTGCACTGACATGAGACGCACGGGTAAAATACGTTACCTCTACGAACAAAATGGCCGTGGGGGGGGTTATGTCACATCCGCACATTTGCTCCCAATAACATACAAGATGAATTCATTGGTTATCAGTGTTACTTCTAAATCTAAAGCTAAATGTGCAATGATTAAGATTCAGCAAAAACAAATTTGCAGTTGTCGCGTCTGTTTGGCGCCTATTCGCGTTTTCTTTTTTTTATGTGACTTAAACAAAACGCAATGTCAGGCGACAAATCGGCATGGCGCTGATTGGCAATAGATGGCGATGAATTTTAGCTGATTGGCGCCTGTTTGTAACCAGTTGGCGAATGATTTTCGCAAACAGGTAAAGCCCAGTGAGAATACTCTCCAAGCAGAGGTTATATTATATTAGGCCCCGGCTGTTTTTTAACGTTTTTATCGGGCTTTCTAATTGTATTGTATCTTGCTGTGTCAAAGCCGGAGCCTAACCTCTTCTTGGACAGTAAGTGAGATACCCTCTTTACTGCAGCCCAATGTTTGTTCCAAATGACAAATTCAAAATTGAATAATATTATGATAACCAAGGAATGAGATGTATTATTTGAAAGTAAACATATCCCGCCAGCTACGTATTGATAACTTTCGACAACTGCCTTTATCTGGGCGTAATGAGCTACTTTTCCGCTAGGTGGCATTGCTGCCGTCCCAAACGTGACTGCGTTAACGTCTCAGAGCACAGTATCCATCCGCGATCCCCATTATCCATAGGAATTACGTATAAAGTAGTGCGTCACACCCGTTGAAAAGGCCGTAGTAATTCTGCTATGCACAACACGTGTGTACAGCGAGGTGAAAACTGTGCCGAATGGTGAAATAATACATCAGTGGTGAGACTGTATAGGTTGGATTAAGATATTTCTTCGGTCGGCCTGAACTTGCGCTTTGGTACTGTTACCGGGCACTGCCTGTGCGTCGGCCGCTATGTCATGACCTCCGCTATTTTGCAGATTATACCCTAAACTTCAAAATAAATGTTAAGGCTTCGAAGCTCCCCACCTTGTGGTTCTTAGTCATGTAAATGCCCATTGGCAAAAAAACTGTGTTCTCTGAGACTTTTATACCCCCTGATATTCTTTTATCTTATGTTCTAGATATATTTCTACTTAGCTTTTGTTTCTTCATAATATGTGCAGAAACGCCAAGAGGCATAATTATGGCTTGTTGTGGTATTAATGATATCTTACATTTCGTGATCGGTCCAGGAAACTTGTATCTGGAAACTAATAATGGTTACTTAATACTAAGATCTGCCGCAGATGTAGTACGGTCGGAATCATGAGGTTTCTTATGTCAATAGTATATGCTGGTTATATAACTGTTCAGGTATTTTCTCTAAACTGTGGTGACAATCATACTTATGTCAGGGATTTTATAGGTGTTATAGGTATTTTGTTTAGTATTGTAAAGCCATGTTGATTTTATATGGATGGCATCCTCTGGGATTTGATGGGAACCCCTAAACGTGCAAAACATGTTTTGAGTTCAATCAGGTAGGGGGAACAAACGACTGAACACACAGACTAGGGTATACAGAACGAAATCATTTTCTAAATTTGTTCTTTCACATTTTCTTTGAGTTTTGGATTTACATTGAAATTCGATAGTTCTTTTCAATGCACGGGGTACAAATGTTGTGTTCATTTCATACCTGCGTTGTACAATTTACAGTATAGTTTAAAATTTGATGCACGGATGTCATTCATATAATCAAATCAACATAGCCCAATCAGGATACGGATATCTGTTGCATCGTTACCCTATTATCATATTATGTGGCAAAATTATGAAAAATACCACATAGCATGAGAACAGTTTATTAAAAACACTTTCCAAACGACCAGATCAAAGTTTTCGCTGAGATTAAATATAATAATACGAATACAAAGTAATAGACTAACTCAACACTAAGATGGGTATCTCACATTGGCGACCTCTCTGTGGTAAAGTAATTTGCAAAGCACTCAAATTTTATCCATAACAAAACTTGATATTTCTATGATTTGCTTTTGGGCCGTTTAGTCATACGTTTTGCATGGTTGGTGCACTATGATAACAACAGTCAATAGTAACGCAGTTTGAATTTGGGACGCAATGGTACCACTAACGTGCCGCAATCCAGTGAGACACCCCCGTAACAGAGCTTCACAACTCACGTTTGCTCACAATGTGCCACAAACATGTATAACAATGGTTTGAGTTCAAATGTACAAAAACTGTATGGTCCCTCAGTTACATTCTAAGATAATGGAACAAAATGTCTCCAGTGATTCTAATAAAACGTTCACAGTAATTTCCAATGGCTTATGAAATAGCAACATCTTCCTTTTATACATTGCTTATACATGAGACGACATTGCTGCATGTTACACACAAAAATAGCTCTCTTACAAAATGATTTTTTTCAGAAGTTCTTTATGTTGGTAATTCCTGTTCAATATCACCACAAACGATACGTCACAAGAACTGTTGACATCATAGAATTCGACGGACGACAAGACCATTTAACATCATGTCAACAACATTGATCATTGAATCATGTAACTATAAAGTAAAGAATAAAATTTGATAACTGGGAGCACCTTTCACAGAATAGGTCACATTTACAAACATTCTTAACTCTTTAGAATTAATTTTATTGTTCGTTCACTGCACGTAATTTGATCTTTGTGCACCGTGAAGCATTCGCAAGAAAAGTAAAGCAATACTTTAAATGACAAGTTGCATGTCTTAATGTATACTGTACAGATTTTGTGCAGCGTCAATGACATTTGTTAAAGTTTCAAAATCCAGGTCGATGAATTTGTATGCCATTTGGTGATAAAGTAAAATATGCTGCTACTAAACATACAAATGCCACCTGCAAATTCGGCGAACAAAAGTACACAACCTATTTCTCATGATGTGGAGGAAATAGATATGAAAAACTATGAAGAATTCTGGCCGACTTTAGTATGTTACTTGGCTTTTAGCCTAACGTGGATTGCCTAGGTTCTCTTCGGGACAGAGGAAGCTTTCCGCCGCCGGTGTAATCTTATGCACCCGATAGAGTTGCTGGCCGCAGTAGGAGATTAATCGGACACCATACAAAAACACCACCGGGTGCAAAAGATTATCCAGGCGGCACAGAGCTCCCTCTGTCCCGAAGAAATCTCGGCCTAATGACGATAGACTGGATGCCAGGTTAGCTTTTACAGTGCGACATTGATAAGATGTTAGACTTTAGATCTTAGCAAACAGTTGGAACGAATGCCATTGGCTAATCCAAAAACATACATTTTCACCAAGGTATCTTTGATATTCGTTCAATCCCAACAACATCACCATTCTCTATGTTTGTTTCCAGACGATATCAATGTATATTACATATAAGCTGTATTTTCTTCCCATTCTGCTTTTGAATGAACACCCAACACCATAGACTGTGGTATCTATAGACATTGTAATGATAGCACCACGTGCTTTTATGTAAGACCATGTTGATTGAATCAAAAGATGACATTCTCGAGTGCATCAATAATTATGTTTTCGACAATACTGTAAATCGCATGCAAAAAAACTAAATTCATGTAATAAATTTAAAAACAAAATATCGGAAAACCTGTATTGATAACTTAAAATGCCAAAGAGAATTCCAAAGAGACGGAAGATGTGAAAGAACGAAAGTGAATATGTTTTGGTACACCATACTCAGTGAGCTTGACTAGTCATTTTTTAACATTTCATGCCGAAGACAATTTTTTTCCAATTCGTTTTTTTGGACGTACTCGTGGGTTTTGGTGTTCTTATTGTATGTCATCAACATAATTGAGTCAACACGGTCTAATACATCTAGGACAACGTATAATCTCAATGAAATATAGTCAACATATTGAAGAATGACAGGACGACGTCTTTAACATTTCACGAACATATACGAACATCATCAAATATGCCATCGGCAAAAAAATAATAAGAACCATGCTGCCATTGAAAATCTGAACATTATTTTGCATCCGTGGTAGCACTGGCAAAGCAACAATTTCTGTTTTATAAACAACGTTAACATTTATACACGAGTTCCGTTTCATTGCGCCATTTTAGATAAAAGGTTAGTTGGAGTACCCAATGACCTTTGACCTAAAATGGCACCGTGAGACTTGAAACTCGTATATTCTAATTACAATACGTCACTGATTTCGTTAACAATAGAGAAAAAACATTTCATCTGTGTATATGATTTTTTTTCATGGGACTATTTCTTATTGTTTTAGATTTAGGGTAACACGTGTTTGCTTTTCCGGGTCAACTTTGAAAAAAAAGCTTTAACGTGAAAGCAGCAGTGAAGAATACATTCCTTACGAGTGACATACAGTTATCACCAGAAAGAAAAAGCAAACTAACCTCTACCTTTGAAACTATCGAAAGAAAACATGAGGGTAATAGATCCATGTTCAATTTTGCTACTAAACTGAACACATTATTAAAAGTATAGTCACTACTAACAAGTAGCTTCTTGTATGATATGACTCAGCTCCGGAGTACAATTTATGTCCGACTTCTCCTCCAGTGGAAACCCTGACTCTTCCTCCGGTGCGAATTTGATTTCTTCCTGAAGCGCCATCCTGTAGTCTTTGTCCTTTGGTGCGGTGTTGTTTGTCGCCACACAGTTTGTTTGAGTGTCATCCTCTGTCTCGGAATCTGGTTCAACAGGAGGATGGTGGTTGGCAATCACCTCTTCTGTTGTGGTTGAACTCCCTGATCCTGATGGTCCTGCCGTGGAGAGCTCCATACAAACCGAGACTTCTTGTTCCTCGTGAAGAGACGACGCCAATGGGCTGTCATGAGGAGGTGAGCTTTTGGGAACTTCTGGTTTGCCAGGTTCTGTTTCTGTTTCTATTTCTACTGATAGCGGCTGTTTTTCAGAGCCTTCTTCTGGTGATGTAACCTGCGCCTCTTCTTTTGATTTCTCTGGAGTTCTTGCTATGTCTATCTCTACGGTGGGTGGGGCAGCATCTTCTACGGATTCTTTGTTTTCCACAGTGGAACGTTCGGGAGGTGTGAACCTTCGCGACCGAAACGCACCCCGCTTCCTCACAGTTGTGCCAAGTGGGTTCCTACGAGAACTGCTGGAGGCAACAGCATTCTCTCCGTCTATTGGCATCTTAAACTTCACCGCGCGTCGATTACGTCCCCCAGCTGCAGCATTTCTTTCTTCTTTCTCCTTGCTCTTCATAGCTTTGTCCACTAAGGATTTGGCCACGGCTAAGGGAATAGGAGCGCCACAGTTGGGACACATGTTCATCTTGGACCTCCGTCTCGCCAGAGCGAGTTCTGTGGCTGTAGCTAAAGGGAAACAGTAAAGGACATTCTGAAACAAGACATTACACGAAACATGTCAAGCATCAGGCGCTAAACATCAGATCTTACTTTCCATCATTAGCCACGTCCAATGCCACCACCGCCCCCTTTTACACACTCTTTTGTCACGTGACCATGTGACCCTTAACCCCAGGTCACAAGGTTGCCTTTCAGTGCTGAAGAAAAACGGTCGATCCTTCTCACCAAGTACCTAATCTATAATTTGTCGTGTGTATCAGGTTTATTCTTCATGTACGATGTCAAAGTGCACACGTCTATAACATGTAACATTGCTTCATAGAATACTTGATGATAGCTTTTTAAGGTGAACGCACATGGCGACTTACTTTCTGAAGTACCCTGCAGTGAGTAGAAGCTCTGTCTTCTGGCGCACGTCATTCTTCTCAGCTTGACGTTCTTCTCTGGATGAAGCACTATGATATGGACCTTTGGCAGGAAGATGCACGCCAGAGTGACCGCTGCACTCATGCTGATAGTGAAACATATCGTAGCAGTCCTCACTTCGATATTGCTCGCTGTAGTGTAATAGATGGGTACGAATGCCAGCCATATGATGCAGATAGTGTACATCGTGAAACCAATAAACTTTGCTTCGTTGAATGCTTCTGGAATCTTCCTGGTCTTGAATGCGTAAAAAGTACAGAGGATAAAGAGTGCTATAGGATAGGCTAATCCTATCATGAAGGAGCCGTCCAGAACGGCGCTACAGACGAGCTGGCCCTGTTCCCGCGATGGAAAGTCTGGCTTCGCGATGGGAGGGGCTGTGAAGAGTAATATTGCGGAAATGAGAATTTGAACGCCCACTAGTCCTAACGTTATCAGCAGCTGTGACTTAGGACTAATGTAGCTCGGTCTCTTGGCGGAACGTTTCGCTCTGTTGAAGATTCTGGCGATCCTGTTGGTCTTGGTGAGCAGCGCGGTGTAACACATCGAGAAGCAAAAGCCCACCCCGACCTGCTGGAGGCCGCAGACGAACTTGGACGGTTTGGAAATCAGAACAAACGTCATGAAGAAACAGCAGTAGATTCCAGCGAACAGCACGTAGCTGAGTTCTCTACCTGACGCTTTTACTACCGGCGTCTCTGCGTTGTGGATGAAGATGGATAGAATTACAGTCGTGCTGACGATGCCGAAGATTGAGAAGGTCATCGGAGCAATCGCCCAGGGACTGCTGTGCTGCAAGTAATGTAGAGAGACGTTCAGGCATTGCCTCTTGAACTCGTCTGGAATCTTGCCTTGCTCGCACTCTTCACAAGTGAACTCGTCCACTAGGATGTGATACTTTTGGCACGGGATGCAGATCCAGCAGCACGACGCCTCGTTTTGCAAACTCTTCATCTCACCGATGCCACAATCCTTGCTGCAGAAGGAATCTGGATAGGACTCGTTGTCGAGTCTGAATCTTATCATGCTAACGTTGACGTCGAGTCCCTCACTGTAAGACCCGACCGGCACGTATTCATAGACGCCATCAGATATCTGTTGGTAGTTTAGGATCTTGTACCTCGGAGGCCCGTCACCCACGGCGCTGAATTTGAACTTTTGACCAGTGATTCCTGTAAAAAAAAAAGCCCATGTAAAGAATTTTTTCATAATAAACAATATGAGTATCAGACAAAAATTATAAGTAATGTCAGGGTCATTGTTCCAAACTAAATATGAAAGTGTACATATTACAAAATATGCACAAACTATGGTCATGGCTATTTTTAACGTCATCTATGTTGCCCTTTATAATTACATGCAATAATACTTACTAATAGCCTTTAACATCAATCAAATTAATCCCATATGGACAGGAACATGCAAATAAAGATCATCACCTATAGCGTCCCTACAAACTGCTCGGTCAGAGGCGTTTTGGAAATATAACAGGAGAACTACATAATTTGAAAAAAAATATTTTAGTACACGTGCGCAGCATGAGGCATATAGTGTACGGCCGTATTGCCAGCAGC
>NC_049992.1:17437507-17454133 GCF_000003815.2 Branchiostoma floridae | reverse complement strand
GTTATGCTAACTAAGAATATCTGAAACCACAGACAAAATAGCCACATAGACAGACACACCAAAAACAATAAATCGATTTTTATATCTAGTTAAAAATAATATAAGAAACAAGAGCTTACCTGTGAATGAAACATTTCTGATAAACTCAAGAAGTTCTCTTCCGTAACCTTTTTCATCTCTTGACACAGTCCGCTCACATTCTTACAGTACGTCCTGTGAACGTCGTCCAGTGCGTGAGCAAACGCCAGGACCGCGTTGACTATGAACTGCAGCTGTCCGTCCTGTTTATAACCTGTGTGAACGTTGATGGATACGTTGGTGTCACACGTCTTGTTGATGCTGTCGAAGTGGTAGTTAAAAGGGGTGAGCCTGCTTCCTGGCCACTTGCACTGGAAGTGTTCCTCCCACAGTTCGGTTAGCCAGGGGTCTCGACGGTGGGTGGCAGGGTTCAGGGACGCGAAGTACTCGTCGAAGCCATCTATCTCCTGTGCCATGGGCTGAATGGTGATGGCACCCTCCAGCTCATCCTCTTGTCCCTGGTAGAGATGGTGAAACAGGTAAAACAGGTATCCTTAACAGGGATGAAGCATGATTTTTTTTTTTCATGTAGCGAGTGGTAGTGGAATGCTGCTTCGCTACGGTTTGCAGTTTTTGCCAAGCACACAGGGTCTCCCTTTCTGTTAACGATAAGCGTGTTGGTTTCTTTCACGTACAAATGTTTGACGTTTTAGGCTTACACCTGAAGATCCCTCATACACGGGCAACTGGTAACAAGTTACCATCCGAAATGACAAAAAGACGTAGAATATTCCCAAGCTGTGGTCGACTCAAGTATCGAATTTCGTCCACGAATCAGTGAAATTTGAGACAGAGATATAGGAGTAAGAAAACGAATTCAAAACAGAAATGTACCTGTGTACACAACGACCATGGAAAATTACCCAATGTTAATCTTATTCTTATCTTGCATATCTAAACAAATTAAGAATTCACGTTTCAAGAAGATTGCTAAGAGTTTGCAAACCCTTAGAAAATATAAGAGGTGCTTTGTCAATAATCGCATTTGACCATTTGCCTGCATTGGACCAGAGAAAAATATGCTCGGTCAACATGTTTGACCCAACAAGAAATCGAAATTCGCTGAAGGCACCATATGGCTACGTCTCGGGCAATGATGATAGAGTGTGTGTTCGTTCACGCAGCTTTGTTATCAAGGGATGTAAGGTAGCTAAAGAACATGTGGCATTTATTGGACAAAGTCTATATTACCATGACGATAGTTCACAGTAATTTTAGTCCCGCCTGACACCTTTGCTGTTAGGGGCTTATTAGGCTTCCTTTTCGAGAATTTGAGGACATACAATTCTGATCCAATCCTCTAAACTCACCAATAGCAGGTCATAAATTTCAATCATTATGAAAATCCATCAAATGGGAGCTCAAGACTTTATATCACTATGAAGACGTCATCACAGCCTCCAACACCATGATAACACTGTTGATAACACAGTCTGATAATAATTGGCCCGAGTCAGCACATACGCATAAGTGAACAGGACGTTTCCAGTTCTGCTAACGTAGAAGTTTGGCTATTAAGCCTCTAGGAGCCTGACCAATAGAGCATAGTCTAGATATTCACCGTGATATTTGTATTCCCATCAAAAACTGTATAAGAAAATGAACAAAAAATTCAGCCGAAGTCGTGTTCAAATACCATAAATGGTATTTCATACAGATGGCAGGCACATATTCCACAGTATTTATGTTAGAGGGGGGGGGGGGGGGGGAAACGTACCACTGAAAATGGCTTTTACCAAACAGTGAATGCTGTTATACAGGCTTTCAACGAGAGACTAATAGCTACCCAACTCCAGCCTCATTTTTGTGTGTGACCCCGGATGACCCAAAATGGCCGCCTTATCTGGAATAAAATCTATTGTGAAATGGCTGCTTGAAGGTAGCAAAACACAGTATTAGTGGGCGAACCCCGGGGAGTATGACGCGGGTACATAAAATAGTACGGATAAACTTGTTGAAGGAGAGGTAAAAAGCCTTATTTGAGGGGCAGCCAGATATAACCTGTGCTACGTGGTCACGGAAGGTGTCGACTCTGAGACTGCATGGTTTGGATTGTGCCAGTTTTCTATTTTGTGTATAAATGCGCTCCATTACGCAACTGCCTTTCTAGCGTGAGCCGGCTGCAGTTCTGTGACCTCCGCAGAGGGGCATTTCAAAGAGGGCGTGAGAAGACGATACGCCGACAGTATTTTTTTGTTTTTTAATATATTGTGGCTTGTACCTTCAACTCAAACATATCCGATTTTGGTATTCCAAAAGTGCACCCTACTATATTTTTCATTGCGTCGAAGCTAGTCACCTTGAGGCCCTTAACTATAGAAATCCCCATAGGCCGAAAACTGTGTTCTGCTACCTTCAACCGCAACGGGTATTGGCCAAAAACTGACAAAAGCGTTATATTTGGGCAAAGTTGCTTGGTATGTCAGGTCCTGGCGTAGACTCCCTTGAAATAAGCCTGTTTGTTCTACCGTCAGACAGGTCCTGGCGTAGACTCCCTTGAAATAAGCCTGTTTGTTCTACCGTCAGACGGCCGTTGCCATGGCAACGGCCACTTTGGGCCTTTCCCTATGCTTAACTATGGGACTTAGTGTGAAAGCGCCTTTGGCCCGAAACCCGCACCCCCCCCCCCCTTTTCTGCGGCAACTAACCTTGAATCTAACCCTAAATCACTCCTAACGTAACAACAAACACAGATTGTCTCCGTTTCAATGAAAAAAGCAACCAGAATAGTGAATTTGATCAGATAATGAGACCACTAAATGGCCCGTTCTATAAGCCCGTGTACGGGGCCTACCTATTGGCAGGTGCCAAAGTATAAAGTTGCCGAAATCTCAGCAACCGCTTGAAAGTGGGGAAAGTTAATTGGCAGAAGTTTACATCTTTACTAGTTTTGTTGTCTGAACGAAAAAAAATCCAAGGTCAAGTTCGTTCAACCGCAACGGGTATTGGCCAAAAACTGACAAAAGCGTTATATTTGGGCAAAGTTGCTTGGTATGTCAGGTCCTGGCGTAGACTCCCTTGAAATAAGCCTGTTTGTTCTACCGTCAGACGGCCGTTGCCATGGCAACGGCCACTTTGGGCCTTTCCCTATGCTTAACTATGGGACTTAGTGTGAAAGCGCCTTTGGCCCGAAAACCGCACCCCCCCCCCCCTTTTCTGCGGCAACTAACCTTGAATCTAACCCTAAATCACTCCTAACGTAACAACAGACACAGATTGTCTCCGTTTCAATGAAAAGAGCAACCAGAATAGTGAATTTGATCAGATAATGAGACCACTAAATGGCCCGTTCTATAAGCCCTGTACGGGGCCTACCTAGTGGCAGGTGCCAAAGTATAAAGTTGCCGAAATCTCAGCAACCGCTTGAAAGTGGGGAAAGTTAATTGGCAGAAGTTTACATCTTTACTAGTTTTGTTGTCTGAACGAAAAAAAATCCAAGGTCAAGTTCGTTCAACCGCAACGGGTATTGGCCAAAAACTGACAAAAGCGTTATATTTGGGCAAAGTTGCTTGGTATGTCAGGTCCTGGCGTAGACTCCCTTGAAATAAGCCTGTTTGTTCTACCGTCAGACGGCCGTTGCCATGGCAACGGCCACTTTGGGCCTTTCCCTATGCTTAACTATGGGACTTAGTGTGAAAGCGCCTTTGGCCCGAAACCCGCACCCCCCCCCCCCTTTTCTGCGGCAACTAACCTTGAATCTAACCCTAAATCACTCCTAACGTAACAACAGACACAGATTGTCTCCGTTTCAATGAAAAGAGCAACCAGAATAGTGAATTTGATCAGATAATGAGACCACTAAATGGCCCGTTCTATAAGCCCTGTACGGGGCCTACCTAGTGGCAGGTGCCAAAGTATAAAGTTGCCGAAATCTCAGCAACCGCTTGAAAGTGGGGAAAGTTAATTGGCAGAAGTTTACATCTTTACTAGTTTTGTTGTCTGAACGAAAAAAAATCCAAGGTCAAGTTCGTTCAAGGTAGCAGAACACAGTATTAGTGGGCGAACCCCGGGGAGTATGACGCGGGTACATAAAATAGTACGGATAAACTTGTTGAAGGAGAGGTAAAAAGCCTTATTTGAGGGGCAGCCAGATATAACCTGTGCTACGTGGTCACGGAAGGTGTCGACTCTGAGACTGCATGGTTTGGATTGTGAAAGTTTTCTATTTTGTGTATAAATGCGCTCCATTACGCAACTGCCTTTCTAGCGTGAGCCGGCTGCAGTTCTGTGACCTCCGCAGAGGGGCATTTCAAAGAGGGCGTGAGAAGACGATACGCCGACAGTATTTTTTTGTTTTTTAATATATTGTGGCTTGTACCTTCAACTCAAACATATCCGATTTTGGTATTCCAAAAGTGCACCCTACTATATTTTTCATTGCGTCGAAGCTAGTCACCTTGAGGCCCTTAACTATAGAAATCCCCATAGGCCGAAAACTGTGTTCTGCTACCTTCAACCGCAACGGGTATTGGCCAAAAACTGACAAAAGCGTTATATTTGGGCAAAGTTGCTTGGTATGTCAGGTCCTGGCGTAGACTCCCTTGAAATAAGCCTGTTTGTTCTACCGTCAGACGGCCGTTGCCATGGCAACGGCCACTTTGGGCCTTTCCCTATGCTTAACTATGGGACTTAGTGTGAAAGCGCCTTTGGCCCGAAACCCGCACCCCCCCCCCCCTTTTCTGCGGCAACTAACCTTGAATCTAACCCTAAATCACTCCTAACGTAACAACAGACACAGATTGTCTCCGTTTCAATGAAAAGAGCAACCAGAATAGTGAATTTGATCAGATAATGAGACCACTAAATGGCCCGTTCTATAAGCCCTGTACGGGGCCTACCTAGTGGCAGGTGCCAAAGTATAAAGTTGCCGAAATCTCAGCAACCGCTTGAAAGTGGGGAAAGTTAATTGGCAGAAGTTTACATCTTTACTAGTTTTGTTGTCTGAACGAAAAAAAATCCAAGGTCAAGTTCGTTCAAGGTAGCAGAACACAGTATTAGTGGGCGAACCCCGGGGAGTATGACGCGGGTACATAAAATAGTACGGATAAACTTGTTGAAGGAGAGGTAAAAAGCCTTATTTGAGGGGCAGCCAGATATAACCTGTGCTACGTGGTCACGGAAGGTGTCGACTCTGAGACTGCATGGTTTGGATTGTGAAAGTTTTCTATTTTGTGTATAAATGCGCTCCATTACGCAACTGCCTTTCTAGCGTGAGCCGGCTGCAGTTCTGTGACCTCCGCAGAGGGGCATTTCAAAGAGGGCGTGAGAAGACGATACGCCGACAGTATTTTTTTGTTTTTTAATATATTGTGGCTTGTACCTTCAACTCAAACATATCCGATTTTGGTATTCCAAAAGTGCACCCTACTATATTTTTCATTGCGTCGAAGCTAGTCACCTTGAGGCCCTTAACTATAGAAATCCCCATAGGCCGAAAACTGTGTTCTGCTACCTTCAACCGCAACGGGTATTGGCCAAAAACTGACAAAAGCGTTATATTTGGGCAAAGTTGCTTGGTATGTCAGGTCCTGGCGTAGACTCCCTTGAAATAAGCCTGTTTGTTCTACCGTCAGACGGCCGTTGCCATGGCAACGGCCACTTTGGGCCTTTCCCTATGCTTAACTATGGGACTTAGTGTGAAAGCGCCTTTGGCCCGAAACCCGCACCCCCCCCCCCTTTTCTGCGGCAACTAACCTTGAATCTAACCCTAAATCACTCCTAACGTAACAACAGACACAGATTGTCTCCGTTTCAATGAAAAGAGCAACCAGAATAGTGAATTTGATCAGATAATGAGACCACTAAATGGCCCGTTCTATAAGCCCTGTACGGGGCCTACCTAGTGGCAGGTGCCAAAGTATAAAGTTGCCGAAATCTCAGCAACCGCTTGAAAGTGGGGAAAGTTAATTGGCAGAAGTTTACATCTTTACTAGTTTTGTTGTCTGAACGAAAAAAAATCCAAGGTCAAGTTCGTTCAACCGCAACGGGTATTGGCCAAAAACTGACAAAAGCGTTATATTTGGGCAAAGTTGCTTGGTATGTCAGGTCCTGGCGTAGACTCCCTTGAAATAAGCCTGTTTGTTCTACCGTCAGACGGCCGTTGCCATGGCAACGGCCACTTTGGGCCTTTCCCTATGCTTAACTATGGGACTTAGTGTGAAAGCGCCTTTGGCCCGAAACCCGCACCCCCCCCCCCCTTTTCTGCGGCAACTAACCTTGAATCTAACCCTAAATCACTCCTAACGTAACAACAGACACAGATTGTCTCCGTTTCAATGAAAAGAGCAACCAGAATAGTGAATTTGATCAGATAATGAGACCACTAAATGGCCCGTTCTATAAGCCCTGTACGGGGCCTACCTAGTGGCAGGTGCCAAAGTATAAAGTTGCCGAAATCTCAGCAACCGCTTGAAAGTGGGGAAAGTTAATTGGCAGAAGTTTACATCTTTACTAGTTTTGTTGTCTGAACGAAAAAAAATCCAAGGTCAAGTTCGTTCAAGGTAGCAGAACACAGTATTAGTGGGCGAACCCCGGGGAGTATGACGCGGGTACATAAAATAGTACGGATAAACTTGTTGAAGGAGAGGTAAAAAGCCTTATTTGAGGGGCAGCCAGATATAACCTGTGCTACGTGGTCACGGAAGGTGTCGACTCTGAGACTGCATGGTTTGGATTGTGAAAGTTTTCTATTTTGTGTATAAATGCGCTCCATTACGCAACTGCCTTTCTAGCGTGAGCCGGCTGCAGTTCTGTGACCTCCGCAGAGGGGCATTTCAAAGAGGGCGTGAGAAGACGATACGCCGACAGTATTTTTTTGTTTTTTAATATATTGTGGCTTGTACCTTCAACTCAAACATATCCGATTTTGGTATTCCAAAAGTGCACCCTACTATATTTTTCATTGCGTCGAAGCTAGTCACCTTGAGGCCCTTAACTATAGAAATCCCCATAGGCCGAAAACTGTGTTCTGCTACCTTCGAAGCTGGGTCAAGGTAGGGGATTTTTACCTGTGCGGGGGACTGCCGACTGCTCCAGCCATCACTGCCTATCCACACGTACCGCCCCGCGGTGTTAGCTCTCTTGGCGGCCCGCATCAGCTCAGCAGCATCCTGGTCTGTGCCGTACACTATCACCACTGAACCAAACAGACAAACGTTTTCATAACCAACAACTATGTTACATACTTAGTTAACGTTACATAGTCAAGATAGACGAAAATGACATTCGCACTACTTGTTCACTAGGAATATTCAATCGCCACCAGCTTGTACTACTTCGCCATCAGGCTCATTAACTGTGATCTTAGCAACTTGTATCACTTTTATCCAGTTTGTTTTACTTCGCTGGCAGGCTCACATGGCAGTCAGAATAAAGTTTGTAGTCAGATCACTAAAGATATCGTAATTGCGTCGTTAGATTCATGTAACCAAGCACCAAGACATCAAAGAATCACAACATACTTGTTGTATCAATCTGTTATAACCATAAATAATCCACACGCTTCTTTCTTCGATTACCATTGTTAGCATTCGGCTAAGAAAGAGTATGGGAGTTGGACACAGACACAACTGTTGGTACAGTGGGCTAGCCCCCTGCTGTAGTGACCACGCATCCATCGGTGGCCCTTGGTTTCAAGAAAATGAGATGGGCACCACACTTTGACAATTTATGGTGTGGAATGCACTTAAACATTTGTGTTAATTTTCATCTGAGTAAAATTACTACAAGAAAGCACAGCTTTTCCTTCAGTCATTGAATATGATTTTTGAGCATGCACTTGATTTTATGTGGATTTTTACTTGTGTGAATTTACTACCAGAAAGTACAGTTTCCCCTTGAATCATTTTATATAAATGTTGAGCATGTTGTCCTACCTCTCACAGTGTCTTTGCTCCCAAGATCTTTCATAATGTCGTTGAAACATTCGCTACTGGCCATCTGCGAATCTCGGGGGAACTTCAATGCCAAGTAGATACAGATGCCTCTTCTCTCAGCCTCCGCCTTCAGCTGCGACAGGCCCTGTTGTCCGTAGTTGGAGTCCTCATAAACTACGGAGATGTAGGTCCAGTTGAAGGTGGTCACTATGTCCATAATGGCTCTGGCCTGGAAAAAGTTCATCATCCGATCAATGACAGCATTTTTACAGGTTTGCGATAGCAAAACCTATTCTGTTTTGTTGGCATTTTATGGGCGCCGCCATTTTGTTTTGCGGTGTATGATGGGAAGGGTGGCGCCATTTGGATTTGACGGATTAGTGTGTTGTATGAAGTGGTGTGATAAGATGACTAGGAAATATGATCTTGTGCTCTTGTTTGAAACTAAGCTTGATTTCGTTTATCTATTCACTGTTTTGTTCTGTTCCATTCATATGATTATTTTTGTGATGAGTTTTTGTAATTGATAACTTTGAGTTGTTATTGTTATGTTGAGTTAATCATAGTCAAGTTATTACCCTTATGTTTGATTAGTCACGTTTCATTTTATACGATTATTGTTATGTTTAAGTTGATTGATATGGGCTCCCTTGGAAATCAGTTTTTTTAACTGTAGGGACTACCCTGAAAGATAAGTGAATAAATAAAAAAGGACGTTATAATAATAATTGTTGTGACTTGAATTAACAAAGGAATGAATGAAGGCCTTCCTTTTACATTTTGCCCAACCGAGCACAGGTCACACAAAAAAACAAATCACAGATCGTGATTAAGGCTAACACAGAAGTTCGGCTTCTTCTCGTTTGTTGGTAATAGTGAAAATGTAGGACTGTTTGGGTTTCGCAATAGTCGGTTTGTCTAAACGCATGAAAGATATGAATCTGTCGGTGCTACTCATATGTCTAAAGTGACGGATTCTACTTTCTATATTTCTAAAAAGCGTATTTCTAATAATTTCAATATCAATATTTAGTATTAAGGTTATCATTACCGAAAACGGACGTATTGTTTTCGTCTATGTGTTTACTTTTGTACGTTTTGAAATTTATTTGGATATTGTGCAGTGAGGGACAGGATGTAATTGAAAGCAGATGACGGTGTAACTGAAGATTGACAGGATGGAAAGGTTGGCTTAGCCTCAAATTCACAAAAATAATGAAGGAAATTCACCGAATGAATTGATAAATATTTCGTAGACATGTGAAGTCTTGTTTACACTGTCAGATTTTTTGTTTGTTTGTTTGTTGACCATTTGTTTCTTGTCTGTTTATTTAACCAGGATGGCCCATTTCAGTGTCGTAGCACTGATTTTCAGTGGGTTCCAGGACCATAGAATTGTAAAAAAAAACCTACCCATCAAAGTGTACATGCTATTCCATTAGGCGATGCTTTCACTAGGGCTACTAGTACATAGGAGTGGCTCGTATTGTGAAATAATAGAGCCATTAGGTTTTCTCAAGTGGCATGGCGTTGTTGCTTTGCTTACCAGAGAAATAAACCATTTTCGTGAGATGCATTAGATGACGAAATACTCACAAATCAAAGCATGTGACGTGTGTCTTGCACGCGTATATGAACGACGTATCAAAGTACCAAATGACGCACCACACTCCTCTCACGATTTTTGCACACGGGAGCCACTCCTCCTCGCTCCTCCTCCTCCCATTGGCTCCCGGCTGTTCTGGTCACACGGGAGCCAATCCTCCTCCTCCTCCTCGCAACAAAACAACTCTTTCGCTACCCTGATTCAATGTATTTCTTCTTAATTTACTTCCTTTGCCAAGAAACAAGAAAGCTCCTCTGAGCGTTGACGTTATACTCCCCACATGATCTTGATCGTAAGGGACTAGTTAATTAACACAATGCACATTGACTACTTGCGTAATTTTAGCACGTGGAATAGCGGCCAATAATGTGAGGTATCCGCCTCCTCCTTACTTAGAATTTTGTCCGGTGATGTGTATCTGCCTTTTATTTTGCTGGGAAGCAGGTTGTGAATGAAAAGTAACCTGGTATCTCTGTGTTTATCAATATCTATGTTATATTGACCTATCAATAGTTTGTTCAATATAAATGTCTTCATTCATTCAATATAAAGACTTACTGTAACCTTTTCCAATGATTTAAGTTATGTAATATCCACAGATAGATTAGAAGAGTTGTAAGAGGCTACCCACCTGTATTGAAATGAATAAATAGATAAATAAATAAAGAGACTTTCTTTTAAATGTTTTTTATACATTATAACTTGAAATTTTGACGGTTCGACAAATATATCCATTCTTGTCCATCGGTGGGACATCATAAATTCAGACGGACCGCTGTGCTGGTAAACAAAGAACCTCTTTGGGTAAACTGAAATCCCTCAGACGGTTTTTCTCCTCCACGGGAAAATTTACGACATCCCGTGGGACGGGTCTTCACCAGGGGTCGAAGCGCGGTCATTCACTTCAAGCACCGTCTGCCCTGACACGACAGGTACAGGTGGATAAGTGTGTTTACATAGCCTAGGGGCCAGGTGAGACATTGTACAGGTAAGATAGGTGTGTTTACTGTGCAAAGTAAACACACCTATCTCACCTGTACAATGTCCCACCTGGTCCCTAGGCAAAGTAAACACACCTATCTCACCTGTACAATGTCCCACCTGGCCCCTAGGCACAGTAAACACACCTATCTCACCTGTACAATGTCTCACCTGGCCCCTAGGCTATCTAAACACACCTTTCCACCTGTACAATGTCTCACCTGGCCCCTGGGTAAAGCAAACACACCTATCTCACCTGTACAATGTCCCACCTGGCCCCTATTCAAAGTAAACACACCTATCTCACCTGTACAATATCCCACCTGATCCCTATTGAAAGTAAACAAACCTATGTCACTTGTACAATGTCTCACCTGACCCCTAGTCAAAGTAAACAGAACTATCTCACCTGCACAATGTCCCACCTGGGCCCTAGGCAAAGAAACACACACCAATTTCACCTTTAGAATGTCTCACCTGGCCCTTCTCAAAGAAAACACACCTACGTGTAAGGTGTTTCTTAATAGAGGTAATATTTAAACACACTACATACACTTATATTGTGTCTTATTTGGAGCAACATTATTGAAATAACTGTAACTGTGGGGTTTAAGAGCTGCCAGACTGACCACGCCAGTGGCTCTAGAGCTTATGGTGTTGTGGTTTTCACGTTGGATTTGTAATCTGCCGACCCGGGTTCGATCCCGGGTATCGGCATGTTTGTTTCTTTCTGTTCTTACTCGCCCCTCTTAATTTCTACATAACATTCCATGGTTTTATACCCTAGATACAGAAGTGTCACACGACATCCACTTGTAAGCTAAACGTTTCTTACCTGGACCATAATTTAAACGAAAAAACATCCCAGCAACCAGCTACCCGATCCATTTTGATAGAAGTCGGATTCAGAAACACTGGGTGAAGTTGTAATGTGCCTCATCAGAAAGCTTGTTTTGCAGACAGAGCAACCATAACCGAACGATAAACTAAGAAGTTCCCTGACAAAACAACACAAAAATATATACAACGTGTCAAAACGCGCTGCTATGCTAAAAAGCACTGCTACTAATGTATCTCAGAGTGCCACATGTTTACATTTTTGCATAATTAGCAGTTTTAATCAACCTTATCACCCCGGCCGATGCAATGCGATCGTCCATTTTTGCGAGGAGGAGGAGGAGGATTGGCTCCCGTGTGCCGTGAACAGACGGGAGCCAATGGGAGGTGGAGGAGGAGGAGGAAGAGGAGGAATGGCTCCCGTCTGACCGATTTCTCCTCTCACCTACAACGTTCTCGTGTCAAGTGACCTGAGTGACCTTTGACCTTCAGGTCACGAGACAACACTTTCTGAGCTGATGAAAATGGCGGATGTCGTTTAAAAGTCTGAACAAAACTTTTGTTGTTGTAGCGTGTAACAATCTGAATCATTCGAACGAATCCAAGAACAACATCTAGATTTCTAATTTGATCATAATTTCATAAATCTAGGGTACTTCTATTTGTGTACGGGTTGAATTTCTTTCTCACCTGAAATTCGTCGGATGGCACAGTCCTTGAAAAGTAGGGGAACCGTTTCTTAATGCTCAGCTCAGGGCTGGTGGACCAGTAGCTGATCTGAAAATAAGAATGTTACGTAAGTATAGCCATATAAGCAATACATAGTAGGGTAGTGCCAATAATTTGGGATGTCCCTGTGTATGGCTCAATTGGTATCAGCGTCACAGTTGAGCTTCTTGACTCCCATTTGTGGGGAACTTAGAGACCCGGTTTAAATCCTGTAAAGAGCATCTTGGTTGGGGCTACGGTCGTCTTTCGGAAGGGACATAAAATTGGGATTGTGCCTCAGGCATGTTAAATGGGAAAGGCTAGATGGAAATATTTCCCTGCTATCTAAACAACAACCGTTACGGAAAACCTACCGACTGATAGCATTGGGTACTACAAAGTGAACAGGAACAATGAAAATAAAGAATAAAAATCAAAAAGTAACTGGCAACTTTTCCTTATTGTTTTTCTCATTAGATCATCTTAGCCACGACCAGTGTCTTCAGACCTTAGACGAGACGATCACAGGAATTTAGAAAGTCGTCTTCATCCTAAGAATGATAGATATACGTCCATTCTTTGACTATGATTTTCAATTCAAGAACAAAACATGCCTGGTTCTTGGCTTATATGGTGGTTAAAAATCTGTTTTATCACTTCCATAAGATTTTGACCGTAAGGTTGCAAAAGGAGCAAGTCGTAGAAACATCATTACACAAACGCCGGCGGCTATAATAGCATGATGGCACTAAAGCGTTTTACTACCACCAACGTTTGTTTGATTTGATATCAAACGATGAGAATTTATTACCTTGGACTAAAAGCTGTAAAACTTGGCCGGGGATCGTGCCTGTTATCCTATTCGTTCGTGACATACTCTTTATGACCGATCCCTGAGCATGGCGCCGTATCGAGGAAAATTAAATGACAGTCGATGGACCGGTTAGTACCGGTCTTAGCCAGATAAAACAAGTGTTGCAAGCATGCAGCCACGTGAGGCCGGTAATCTCACTGGGCTACGCTTGTTGGTACCGGTTTGCGAAGAACATACGCTAAGAGACGCAAGTTTTCCATCTGGAATAGTGACATATGTTAAGAACTTGCAATTGGCATAACTGCAATTGGGAAAATGTCGCATTCTTGCAAAAGCCGCGATCACTGCGATTTTTTTCTATGAATCCAATCAGCAATTGTAAATTTTTGGTTATTTAGTGAGGTGAGGTGATTTAGTGCAATTTTTACATATCTAGCAGCTACTTTGAGGCCGAAACTTGGGATGTGACATTCAGGGTGATACCATTTTTTAAAAGTCATATGGATTTATTTACCCGTGTATCGCACGTCTTTGACAAGGGAGAGCTGCCCCAAAAAGTTGAAAAAAGTTACCGTAATAAATTGTCACCAAGGGCCATAGCCCATGGCCAGTGAGATACAAGCTTATGCTGTCACCGATCCTGAGAAGGGCAGTAGATCATAGATCAAACGTATTGAGAGGTCATTAGAGTCAAATCTAAACTCTGATATCCGTCTTGGACGCTCAGTATCAGGACCTTATCCATCAAGTTCATCTTGATCTCTTACCGTATTCTCAAAATCGAATTTCGTCATGTGTTTGCTTATCTCTACGTTTGGGGAGCTACCATTACAACAAAGTAGGGATGTCCTGTAGCTCAACTGGTAGCAGCCTCGAAGTTGAACTCGAATTGATTGCTAACTCGAAGACACTGTTCAAATACTGGGATGTGCATCTCGGTTGGGGTTGCATCTGCCTTTCAAAATGGAGGTAAGAAGGGGGTACCATGATCTAGAAGGTGCCTCAAGAATACATATGGTTTTACATATAGTTTTATTGCACAACAATTGTACGGGGTACAAAGTATGGCATCTACATAGCTACAATTCTATAACTTAACGCTTATCTAACTAATACACAAGTTGTAGTATGGGATAAATTTCTTACAGTTATTGGAGGCTTTTACAATCATTGGAGGAATTCCTAATGTCTAAACCTTCTTTGATAAATTTTCCTATATCTGTCATGCAGGGATTGTCACATGTCATGATGTATTTGAATTTGCACTTCAGGTCCATCGAGATAAACCCTTGTGTATAAGATGACAACCTTGTGTACAGAGAATCTCGTAAAGTGGAAGTGCTAGCAACTGCTCACTTTACACATATACCACAGAAAGAATATTTGCTGACATAGACACTGCAAGGTGAACATCAACATTGCAATAAAATTCATTTCTAGGCAGCTTGATAAAAAGATATCTGTTTTCATATATACACACGTAACGTTATGTCATGTTTTGCTTAGCTAATTAGATTGACAATGCCGGGGGCTATATTCAGCCTCGTGACCATACAATAATACTCATGCAATATTTTCAATACCATTCTGTCTTTCGTAACTTTAGTATCCATTACTAGAGCCCTTTCAGACAGGAGGCACCGATTACATTTAGTAAGGACTCCCATGCATGCAGACCAGTTTAAGTACACCAAACTAGATAAGGAAGAGGGGCAATAAAAGTCCCCCAGTCTGTCATAAAACGCTAATGGCAGTCCAGATACAATATGAGTACAATAACTAAGGCTGTAACAAAGGTCAAGCAGATGCTTTTGGCCATTACTAGGTAATAAAACTGGAACAGGCCATTTGCTAGAGTGGGCAGCAGATGAATTATGGAGTGTGGATAATTTCAATGCGTAGTAAGCCATGATAGGAGAGGACGATCAATATATTCTGGGCCTCATCAAGGAATTAGGTGCAGAACTAAATTTCGGGGCATGGTTCTAAAGTATGAAGTCTTTATCGATCTCCGCGTAATATCAAATCGAAGTGGTCATTACTTTTCAATCGACGTCCTTTTGAGAATAGAGTATGGGCGAGCTGTGGTCAAAGCTGTGTAGATCGAGTTCCTCATGCTATAAGATGTAAGAAGATATTTTCAAGATGTTTTATGAGGATTCCCTTCGTATTTCAACTAAAATTTAGAATAAAAAGGTGTGGGCATCTTACTTTCGGCAGAGCTAGTTATTCCCTCTCTCCCTAACGTTAATAGATGCCGCCGGCCTTTAAAGTCGAAATCGAAATTATTTGAATTTTCATAAATGCTTGAAAAGGGTTTTGATTTCACCTCAAAAATTTAGTTGTGCACCATTTTCCTGACTAAGGTACAGAACTTATTGCTCACCCACCCCTCATATTTTAGCCGATAGAGACCAGGTGTAAAAGAGTAATATGATACTTCTGGATATGCTGAAACAATGCCAGTAATATTAGGACTTTGCTACGCACTTTTGCAACGAAGCTTCTCTAGAGTAAGTGCCAGGACAAAAATAGGTTCATGATTAACAATAAATCGGCCAGATTACGGCTAGTCCTTCTTGGAAATAATCAATAGAGGGCACCCTCAACGTTAGCGTGATAGCACGGGCAATGTGCCAAAATATAAAATTGAAAATAACGGTTTCCATATTCTTCTGTGGCAGACTTCGACTTTGGCAGACTAAAATATGTCATAGGGGGGATCGGTGTAGTGTTGAAGGAATACTAAACATAGACGTGTGCCAAGGTTTCCTAATCTTGAAAAAACGTACTTGTCTCGGGGTCTCACAGCGTACTGTAAATGCAGAAATGTTCGCGGTGGATTTATGTTCGCGCTTTTCGCGTCGGCCATTTCACTGCGAATTTAAAACCACCCTGAACATTTTTCCAGGGCATTAAGATACTCCGGTGCTTGGTGCTACCGTGAAATCAAAACCATCGCGAAAAGTCCTTTTTACCGCTACCGCGAAATTAAATCCCCGCGAACTTAAATGCATTTACAGTATTCCTTCCACGCCTATTTAACGGACACCTGCTCGAGCCATTATCGAGGAAAGGGAGTGCCGTGTGAAGGATAACAATTTATTTTCAAATGTTGTGACATGCCGATATTTGGTCTTGACACTGTGCATCATAACCAAAGCTAGATCAATACACAGAATGAAATATTGTGCGGAAGGGCATGGAATACACATATCTCGGTGTTTCACGGGTGTAGTTGCCAGGTTTGTGTCACGCTGTGCACTTCTATCTAGCATACAGAATTTTAAAGATTTTTAGGTCCAAGTCCAAAACAAAAAAAATCAAACGTCCGGAGCCAAGTCCGGACTTGCAAAAAGCAATCTGTCACTTATATTCCCTTTTTTGTTCTAAACCATTTAAAACCTTCGAATAGACAGTGAAATTTGCACTGGAGAAAATTGGACAAAAAACTTTTCATGTTTACACTGGTTGTATATAATTTGCATGTATCTTTCACATTGCATTTCAATTCATGCTAACATGCAATTTTCTAGTGCACATAATATGCAATAACGGTTTCAGGTCCGGACTTAAAGTCCGGACCTGAACTGCTGGACCTGAATCCGGACCTGAACCTGAATATGAGTTTAGGTACGCACCACTACTTCGTGCTCTTACTTTTCATGTTCTTTCGCTCCCTTGCGTTCTGGAGTCTGCGGAAGATATCATTCATAAAACCTACTGCT
>NC_049992.1:17413471-17437407 GCF_000003815.2 Branchiostoma floridae | reverse complement strand
TTGTCCTGAAGAAACTTTCTACAAAATGCGTTTTTCGTCGATAACAAATGCTACTTTTCATCATTCATCCATAGACATGTTAAATGTAACGCTCTCGTATACATATATGTACTTCTTGTAGAATAGGGGCAGTATTTGCACGGCGCGTTATAAATTTAACCCCATTCAACGGCAATAATCGTAAATCCAAAAGCAGCATTACTTGCATTTCCCTGATGTAGGCTCGTGAGTGAAATGCATTTTCAATTCACTTTTTCTTGAAAGGTAACCCCACCGGTAAGGTAGTCCTTAGATAATGTAATCTTGTTCATAGTCTTGAAATCATTCTTCGCAAATGTAAGCGCAGAATTTCAATTTTCCTTACGTTTTTTTTTTTCAAATTGAAAACTGAAAATTTTAAGCACGCTTGCAGCTTGTCAAACTATTACGAAAATGTCCGTCCCATAATTTCATAACGAATCACGACACACGTTCTAAAAGCCTCTTTCTTCAAAGCTCTGGTCGCGAGGACCATCATATCACCGCTAATGGTAGCATGGAGGGTACGTAGATGATAAGTAGGGCGGCTTATTGGCTGCAGTTGAAAGCCGTTTACACATAAAGCTGCTAGTCTGCATCCATCACAATGTTTTGGATCGATAAAGGGAACAGAAACGGACACACTTACACCCTCATTCCACAAGGGCAGCGAACTCGCTGCGACCTAGCCCCCTCTACGGTCCATGGGCCAGACCCCAAAATTTTACATATCAGTACCACCTGAGGTGGCAAATTGTCCTTATGATTATGATTTTTAAGTAGAAGGGTATGTCAGGGATATATTTTGATATGATAGCCGTCGCAGAGTGGTAGCTTTGACCCGGCTATCTGCCCTTGACCTTTTGACCCCGATTTGGACCACGCCCTTTGATATAATTATACAAATGGGTGTGTAAATCAATTAAACAATAATATTTTCAAATGAAACTTGTTGGACTGATACAAAATGAACCAAGAATTACAGAAAACTTAATTCCGTTTCAATATCTTGATCCTATGAAGAGTTATGAGTCTTTGAATTATTATTTTTGAGCAAATTTTGGATGAAAAATGTTGTTGGGAGGGGGGCAGTAAGTGTTGTGACGGAGGAGAGAGATTTGCGATTACGTCGGGCAGACTTCTCGCTTCCCAACATACATGTGGCGGTAGTATGTTAATGGATGATGATTGTAAGTAACTGCAGCTCATACGGCCTGGAGCCGTGTCGAGCTACTTTAAAGTCGGCGGCTTCAGCACTCTGCGTCCAGTGCGGAATATTTGTCAGCACTCGATTTCCAGAGCTGAAACTTTTTCAGCACTGGAAATAAAGTGCTGACAAATCTAATAGAACACAGCAACATTTGCAGATAGGGCAGTAGCAGCACACTGTGCTAAAACAGGCACCTAATAAGCCTCCAAATAAGAAACTTGAACTTGACCTCTGACCCTGACCTCTGGATGACATTGCTTCATGATTGTTAGTTGTTATTGTTTTGAGCTGTTTTCTCCTGTAACTTCTTTACGTTATAAAATTATAAATATATGATTCAATTCATGTTAAGTAACCCTCTTCATTTCCTGATGTAATGGCTTAGCAATTAAAGGCGCCAATGTAAATTAGTTGAACAACTTAGGGGACTACCATAAAGATTTATTAATAGAATATAGTAGGTAAATTTGATTTTTCGTACTTATATGATGATACTTAATAAATGGTATGTACGGCTATTTTGAAACTATAATCATTTTTATTCTATGAGCATCATATTTACGATAAATCGCAAATCTGCATGAGCTGTATTCATGTTTTATGGCGCGAGGTATAACACTATCAGATGTAGACATGTTTTTTTGTCTTCTGAAGAAATTAGTTGAAGTACTCACTCTCTGGTCTTCTCTTGAACAACATATCATGGATCGTTTCATAAGCTTTTACTAGTATGCTTTGTTCATGGCTGCCATGATATGTGTTGATATGGTCGAACAATGTGCTAATCATTATTATTCAGCTCTCGTTCGCAGTCGCTTAAAGCATCAATTTCTACCCTCGCCAAGAAGGTTATGTTTGGCAGCGTTTGTCTTTATCTGTATGTTTGTGGATGCAAAGCACAACTCTATTCAAGAAGATCTGTATGGATTGTCTATATATTTCGGGTGTGGGTAGGTATTAATGACATCCCTAAATGAATTTAGGAACTACAGCGGAACATCCAGTTCTCATATCATGGACATGTTTTGGTGTCCTACAAAATAATGTAGGTTTGAGCCCCCTAGCGGCTTTTTGGGGGCTGCAGTGGCCAGTTTCATTGAAAAGAAAACAACTCAGGAAGGCCGGCCTAGGGTTTGACGGATTGTATCGATATCCTTTTACTATTACCAGTTGGGTACAATATTAATGCAAGAAAGTAAGATTTGATGATGACGTATAAGGTTTGATAATAACTTGAAGCCATCAAGCCATCTACATCAGGTCTCTACAACCATCCCTAAACAGAGACGGTGGGCGGCTTAGATTTCCTGCAACCTATGATCAACTGCTCACAGAGTCACGTGTGCTATCTACGTAACGTGACGTCACAGAAGCAGTGGATTGTTCATTTTTTGACAAAGACTGGAGCTCATCAGTCGAATATTTAAATAAGTTCTTTTTTCTGTTGAAAATTGCTATTCAACTTATTCCAGAAGGTTCAAATCAGGTATCCATAGCACAGTTTGTTACTCCCGAAGCGTCTCGAGTGCAAGATACAACGCCCACCAGTAGATATTGCACTGATACTTTCCGGTCTCAGGGCAGCTTATGGACGTCCTCAAGGACCTAACCCCTCCTGCACAGCATAACGTCTAGGATGATGAGAGCACGGAAGCAACAGAGTGTCTCCAAACTTTAAGATTCCAAGTGAGACACGTTCCGGCCATCACCAAAATAGTTTCGCAATCTTCTCGACAGCGATGGGATCAATATCACCCAAGGTCAGCGGCTTGGGTCACCGTATCAGCCGACGGTCCAACGCATCCCAACCCCCGCCTCAATTTCACCGAGCAACAACGTGCCCCATTGCATCCTAATCACACACGGTCTTATTCATGTATTACTCCGAGTGGGTAAAAGAGTACTGCTGAGATCCAAAAATAACGGCTTTATGGACACGCGTGTTTTTGAGAAATTTCACTTCAGACAGCCAAACTGATCTGAACAGTTGGTAAAAGTTTGTTTGTTTGTCATAACTGAAGAAAATAACAGGTTATGTTTGGGGGCAGCGCGCTAGGGCTGAGGTACAAAGTCCTGTGTTCTGAGTAGTGCGGTTGAAGTAACAGCGAGATATTGCCCGTAGCTTTTCTACATATACATACTTTTTCAAATAATATTGATCAATACCGTCTGACCATTATTCCGCTCTTTGAATATTTGACTTTTTTTTTTCAACAGAACGTCACTGTGTGTATATATAACTACTCCCCAAGCAGAGGTTAGGCTCCGGCTGTTTTTTTAACGTTTTTTTAGTCGTTTTTATCGTGCTTTCTGTTTTGTCATTTTTCTTGAAGTACGCCAGCAAGATATAAAAAATAGAAAGCCCGATAAAAACGACTAAAGAAACGTTAAAAAACAGCCGGAGCCTAACCTCTGCATGGAGAGTATATATAACCAAATTAATGGACAAAAGAACAAAAGAGCGTATACGTAAGAACGAACGATTAGTGAATGGATTAATAAATGATGGGCTTATAAAACAAATACTACAAAAATATTACACGAATAAGAAATGTACATAAGCATTTATTACCCCCAAAAAATGAGGCAGATGTAGTAAGCAGTAAACGATAGAAATCAAATCAAAAGTTTAGTAAGATCACTGGAAACAATTGATAATGAATTAATGAATGAAGACCTTTATTGCACATTTTTGCCACACCAGGCTAAGTACAGGTCACAACAAGACATATTGAAAAGATACAGTTCACAGATACAAAATGAGACTATTGCTGGATAAATTTAACTTCTCGTTTTTCTGTTATTGTGGAGATAAAAGAGCAGATATGTTTTATGATCGATGGTTTGTCTAGTTGCATTATGAATATGAATTTTTCTACAGAATTTAGATGTATGAAATGAGGAAATTGGTTATGTATAACCTTATACAGTTCATTTCTCTCTACGGTATACAATCTACACTCTACCACAAATAATGCACATGGATGTGTTTGAACTCAAAATCAACCCAAGAGCAGACAGTTTTATACCCCTCTGTGCTTCATGGTAGTCTGACATTTCCTGACCGGGACGAGAGGTCAAAGAGGAACTAACAAACATGACCCCATCAATGTCCTACTCTTTGACCATATCGCCCTGACCTCCCTGATTCATGTGCCGCCGCGGTCTCTAATTGCCCGGCAAATGTCAGATCGTGTCTTGATTTATCAGACCTTTGTTGCTGAAGGAATGTCTGCTCCATCAGTCTATCGGCATGCAGTAACGTCTTCAGGTATCTCTTTGTCAAGCCCCATTTTCATTATAGAAGAAGTTCATTTTCAAGTTCGTGCCCGAGGGCTAATTGCAAGTTCATGGTATAAACATAGTAGATATACAAGTGCCAATGGACAGTTATGAACAATATTCTACTGTAATACTAGTGTTGGCTATTTCTAAACAGGTTGGGTTTGACTTCTTTTTTGGAAGCAGAGGGAGACGAAAAGCCCCACCTTTTCTAAAATTTGTGGGTTCTGCAATTTCAAGAGAAAAGTGGCTTTCTGTTCGTCTGTCAATGTGGGGAAGTTCGGATAAGTCTTTGTGGCTTCTCTAAACAGAGTGATTCTTTCGGTTTCGTTGAATGAACATTTGGAAATAAAATGTGTTTCGTCTCCCACTGCCTTAGACTGTGACTACTAAGGGACCAAATTTTCACAGATTTCTCAACGAATTTCGATGATAAAATGATTGTGCGATTTTTTTGACGTTTTGTAACTATATTCATCTTTTAAATAGTTTTACATCTTTCATCATACGACATCAAGAGTTTTCATCATCATCATTACAGGCGAGGTGCCCGGACCAGGTCTACTCTCTCCTTCCAGACATCTTTGTCTCCATAGCGTTCTTAAGGTTTTACCAAAAATAATGTTGTCCGTTGTATGGTTGCTAAACTATTTTTGTTTAGCAATAATGGGGCCTTACTAATAAACGTTAGTAGATTTGCAAGTCTATCGCAGTGCAGGGATTTCTAAAAGCGTCAAAAGAGATATTTATGACGTTGTCATTTTAAGATATTGACTCCATGTTTACTTATCATAAAAATTATGTGGGCTCTATTTAAGCACAGCCTTCAACAAACTGTATTCAACATATCCGCAAATAGTTTCATAAGATCATGTCATGACTAACTGAATAACAGCATCATTGTATACAACCAAGATATTCTTATTCAACCAACGTTTCGGTGACCGCCCGTCACCTTTCTCCTGGTAGAATACTGTAAATGCAGAAATGTTCGCGGTGGATTAATGTTCGCGGTTTTCGCGGTGACCACTTCACCGCGAATTTAAAACCACCGCGAATATTTTCTATCATGATATTAGATTGCAGTCTATGGAGTTACCGCGAACTTAAATCCACGGCGAAAAGTCCTTTTTCCCACTACCGCGAAATTAAATCCCCGCGAACTTAAATACATTTACAGTACGTGTCGCTGCTTACAAATGCGATCCCAAACCAATGTTTGATTTTCGTGTGTCTACAATAGACAGATAATGAGCTTTGAAACGAATTAATACCAAACACATTAGGTGATACTGCTGTAATCCGGGGATGCCTACCTTGCCATCTGTTGGATTACATGGATTATGAAGCTATTACATTGAGCCATGGAACGAAAAACAGGTATTTATGTATCTAAATATAGTTCAGTATAGAGCTGAAAGGTACATGTGTAAGGTACAACTGTCATCTTTAATTGATGTTAAGAATTATGTATTTGAAGTAGCTATGCGGCTATGCTATGGCAAACATTTTGGCTAAACACACCAGGTCACCCTTCCTCTTCTCGATGAGAATGTTGCACTGCATGAAAACTGCTCTTTAAGCACTCTTAAAGTGTACTTAAATGTACCGTATTGGCATTCTTTAAGCTACATTACGTCATGCTTGCGCATTCGGAAATATTATATTTAAGCCATGGTTACGTGCGTCCGTAAAGGGCACGTAGTGGCACACATTTAAGCAACTTTTAAGCATCGTAAACTATGCTTAAATTCTCATCTTTACACAGCATTTAAGCACCGTTAATGCTCCTTAAATTGAGTGACATACGTCGACTTAAAGTGTCCGTAATGCACACGTAGTGGCACACATTTAAGCAACTTTTAAGTACTTTAAACTAAACTTAAATCCAAATGTTTGTAATCTTAAATATTTTATTTAAGCTGCTTTTAAGAATCGTAATGGTTCATTTAGGTGAAGAGGTTTGATGCTTGAGGCTAAGACGAGGCGTTCTGTCGTACAACTTGGCCGCCAGTTTTACGTTAACATCCGAAACGACAAATACGATCCCTTACAACATGTTTGAGCTTTGGTGGGTGGAAGTTGATCCAGATGTCTAAGCAGCGGGGTTATGTTACCTGCTACGGGGACATGTACTCTGTATAACCTACCCATGAAGTTATTGAATGAATGAAGACCTTTATTGTACGCTTTTGCTTTCTAAGAAGATAAGTACAGGTCAATGTGAATAGGGTACATCTCCTAGTGATTCTAAGTACAATCTGTGAAAACTGTGATACATGACTGGAACTACAAAGTCTAAAGTATACTAGTACTACTACTAGTATGTACAGGTTCAACTTATTCTCGCTTCTTAATATGATTGATAACACATGCAGCCGCAACTTTGTGATCTACGAAGTATATACCTATAAGTAATGTTTGTTGCTCAATTTGTTCAAGGTTTTTCATAGAAAACATTCAGGCTCTAAAGTTCTAGACTATTGTCGACGAGGTACATTTTCTTGTGGGTTCTTATCGGCACAAAATACATCAAATAGAAAATACCCCGTGGTCTTTCCTAGGGAGTACCTATCAATCAATGAAGACCTTTATTGCACATTTTGGCCCAACCAAGCTAACTACAGGTCACAACAAGAAAAAAAAAGTTTGCCCATGCATCTACAGACGCGTAGGGTGGCGCACATCTCCACTTGGACCACACATGTGCAAGCCATTACAGCAAGGGGCTGGTCCGCTGGTAGTGATGTGTGTTTAACTTCCATACTCTTCCCGTCATTAGTGCTGAGTGCTAAGCAGAGAAAGCAGCATGTACCATTTTTAGAGTCTTTGGTATGACTCGGCCGGGGATCGAACTCACGACCTCCCGAATGCAAGGCAAACACTCTACCCACTCAGCCATTGCACCGGTTAACAACAAGACAAAACATATATGTATATACATAAAAGTATCACAGATCTTGTTTAACACAGAAGTTCGGCTTCTTCTCGATTCTTGGTAATCAATTTACTTTATCTATTTGGTGGTTTGTCTTTTCAGTATGAAGAGCCAGGGCTGTCCAACTAAGACAACGACAATGACAATGATGTTTATTGCATATTCATGCCCCATTGGGGCTAAATGCAGTCAGTTTGGTACATAGAAAGTAATCGGAAAGCTATACATATACTACAATTTACATGCTTCTTCTCTCTTCTTAAAACATGCGTGGACGAGCTTACAAAGTTTTTCCAGTATGTCGTAGTTAGATGATGACATAAGGTATTTGAACAGATCTTCCTTCGTCAGGTGCGCATATTTTTTATCTATAAGTCTGGCATTAGCGAATGCATTTCGCAGATCTTTGTATAGTGAACACTCTAGGACAAAGTGTACTTTGTTTTCTACATACATGAAACTCTTATCGCAAAATGTAATACAGTCGGAATTTAGCATGAACAGAATAACTATCAATAACAATATTCGAAATATTCCCAAGGCAGAAAAAGATAAATCACTTTCTTCCACCCCGTTTCGATCCACATATCCCTACTGTTAGCGAAATTAATAAGATGTCCGTAGGGTTTTCTCCTAGCACTGGTTTGTCAAGATATGATTCTGGAAACGTATCTTCACATCACGGCATCCACATGTGTTAACGCTGGATCACCTTTATCCGAGGGTAACCTATATTCGTTGTTTGTATGAAAAAACGTATTTAGGGATATGAAGTCGATGGACTGTTGATCGTTTCAAATCAGAACATTTTGAAAAAGAAATTGAAACCACTGTCTGCAGACTTAATTCTCCTAAATGTGCTGTTTTTAAAGACAACGGATAAAGGTCACCCCATGAATAAAGGTGAACTAGCGTTAAAGCTCACGATCATAAAACATTCTTTGTTGAGTAACTATTTCTTATATAGGATCAACGGATCTTACATAATTACACATCATGTGAACAGTAAGGCTTAGACGTGTAACAAAGATTAATGTATTGCTTATATAACAAAACAGCAATAGAATTATGTAAAAATAAGAAGCGAAACAAATTCCTGAATGTCAGTCTAGCTGCGGAAAACAATCATAAACTCATTTTGGCAAGACAGTAACATTATCTGTTGATACTGATATGTTTGTTACATAATGATGCAGAATACAAAAAAAATAATGCAAACATATTTTATTCTAATGCAGTATGCAGTTTACCCAAATTCTGTCTAAGGTTCCAAGAATTTGGGCAAACTGTATATCATTTGTGGGGGATTCTGTATAACTGTCCATGCCCCTAGAGACAGCTAATTGTCACCTATATGTAGATATCTATGAACCTGTACATTTCTTGTACTACATCATACTTGTAGACATTAGTTCAATCTAGCAAAAGGATTTATGGTGCCGCCTGTTTATAAATGAATGAAGACCTTTATTGCACATTTTTGCCCCACTGGGCTAAGTATAGGTCACACGGTAAGAATCACATATATGTAACAATGGAAACAATCATACACATCTATATATGCAGATGTGAGTCTAATCTATTCTAGGACATTCGAATTCCTCTCGCTTCTTTGTAATTGCATAGATGTAGCTAGCTGTATCGTTGGTTAGAGTTGGTTTATCAAAAGCTGTCAGGAATATAAATTTCTCTACTATTCAAGTATCTAAAGTGGGGATATTTACTTAACACATAGTCAAATAAAATGCTCCTATCGCTATCATACAAAGGACAATCCATAGTGAAATGTACTTCATCTTCTACTTTTCCTAAACTACAAAATTGGCATGCTCTTTGCTCTAGAGGAGTGTGGTTATGTCTTCCTGATTCGATTCGTAATTTGTGGCAACTGATTGTAGTAAACTACTGCACAGAAAATACAGGGAAACGCTTTCTAGACGCTATTTTTAGTTTCTCTACATACAACTCGAGGTGTTGTGTCTGCATGCAGAATCGTGAGCAATCACACCAGTCTTCAACATATTTTGCACAAAGACATAAAGGACAATTACTGAGTAATCCCATGTTTTCGAGTTTAAGTCTTTATGAACAATTACCCCTGTCGACTTACGCTGCGTTGCCGCTACAACGTCAAAAACAAACGCGATGTTATTATTTTAAAGAAGAAGAATACCTTAAGATTGCCAATGTACGACACAGATCTACCATCGCAAAGCTAAGAATCAGTTGCCACAAATTACGAATCGAATCAGGAAGACATAACCACACTCCTCTAGAGCAAAGAATATGCTAATTTTGTACTTTAGGGAAAGTAGAAGATGAAGTACATTTTACTAGTAAAAGTAAATATCCCCACTTTAGATACTTGAATAGTAAAGAGAAATTTATATTCCTGACAGCTTTTGATAAACCAACTCTTACAAACCATACAGCTAGCTACATTTAAACAATTACCAAGAAGCGAGAGGAAGTCGAATGTCCTAGAATAGATTAGACGCACATCTACACATTATATAGATGTGTATGATTGTTTCCATTGTTACATACATGTGATTCTTACCATGTGACCTGTACTTAGCCCAGTGAAATGTGCAATAAAGGTCTTCATTCATTCATTATGCATAGCGGCGTTTTCGCCACAATTGCCATGAATCTATAATTTGAAATGTAACAAGGTGTAAGGGTGTAAGCAGTTCAATGTATGTCTAGCTGACTGTTTCACTCACATCACAGCTTGAAAATGGTCCGATTACTCTAGTCAGCAGGGAACGACCATTCTGACCTTATAGGAGTCGGGTCATCCAATGAACTAGCTGTAGTGGCATTTGATAGGACATATGGAGTCCAATAGTCAAACCATCTGCCCACTGCCATTGATAACAGAAATAAAAACACTCAAGATTTTTCCATATCTAAGGCAATATTGATTGGAATATATAAGTGACATCCTTGCGCACTAATATTTGCTCGATTTTGGAAAGAAAATCAAACATACTGTTCAACGTACAAAGCAGCCACCAAATAACCAAATTCATGCTGTAGATTACCAAAAAAAAAATATTGGGAAACATATACTAATGCCGAAGTCAATTTCCAAACTCAAATTTGAAAGACCAAAAATGAAGTGTGTCATCATCAACACCATTATATATCAAGATCTATCCAAAATATATTGTTTTGTATACCATACTCATACAAAAAAAAATATTGGGAAACATATACTAATGCCGAAGTCAATTTTCAAACTCAAATTTGAATGACCAAAAATGAAGCATGTCATCATCAACACCATTATATATCAAGATCTATCCAGAATCTATTGTTCCATATAATTTATACTCGTACCATACTCATTTCGGCATTTAGTCATATGATCAACCTAATGAAAACACACACTGCCAGTTTTTTGCACGCTTGCACCGTTTTAGGCTCCCCGGAAGATGTCATCTTCACTTGGCCTCACTGTTGAGCGCCATCCATTGTCATTACCTCATTCTGCGCTTAGGGCCGCTTTTAGATCGCGATTAAGCTAAAGCTCAGACTATCATGACACCCTGACGCTTTTGTCGAATTGTATATGAATTCCAATCACGAGCAATGTCTCCCCATCATTTATTTTTCAATTTAAAACAATCAACTGAAGTCATTAATTATCGTGAAGAATCAATACGCATTGCCATCGAGAGTCAGCTGTTGGGGCCAGATTGGTGTAGTGCAGAGGGATTACACCGCAATATCAGGTAATCCACAACTAATCCGTTGATGGCCTGATCTATATAGCTTTTCTTCACAGCAAGTAGAAATTGCAACTATAAACAACAAGAATACAAATGTAGTAACGTCGTTTATCAACATTTCATTAGCTTTTCTCTGTAAGACTTTTAAACAACATATTACATGTACACGACACTCGTCGAATACCATATTATGTATATGTGTTTTTGTAGATTCTTTCTTTTGTGTATGTATGTTTTGCTTTGGTGAATGTTCGATGCTTTTTGTTTACACCTTTTCTTCGTCAATCTGACTTGTACACCCTATATTTTTTTTACTATTTGTATGCACTGTGATGTTTGACTATTTGTATATATTTTCATGATATTCATGTAAAATACTTTGTTTTCATTTTGATTTTTTTTAAATCTGCTCTATCATTCATGAATTGAATCAATCCAGCACATAACGATGACGTTTTATGTAAAATGAAGTTTACAATGATCCAACATCCATAAATGACGAAATGACAAACAGATTCGTCCTACTTTCTACATTTCTGGTTCTTGGGCTCATCTTTCATGAGCATTACGACTCTACTTTGGTCGGTAGTTATTGCAACCTTGTCTACGGAAGTTACGATGTTGCTGTGTCTCTACTGCCAAATGAAAAGGGTTTCCATCTTTATTTATGACAAATGATTTTTCCATATTTCTTATAGAAAACTGATTTCCAGGGTCAACTGTTTGCTCCCATATATCCTTATACAATTTCGTCAGGTTGGTAAGTCACTGAATAACCAAATTCTATATACACAAGCAATTGTTTCATTCAAGTGACGTTTCAGTACCCGTCTCCAATTGGAACCTGTCAGAACTGTCCTGATTGGATTAAATTAGAAAGGTGACCAACGGTCACCGAAATGTCGGTTAACTTTTTTTAAAATTCAGTCGTGTACAAAGAATTTTGTTATTCTTGGTACACGATTTATCACTCGTTGAAGCCCACAGATCAGAGGTCTATGAATATATATGTAGCAGCCAAAAGCTGCCTTCTAAATTGGAAAGCCATGATCAATTCCATCGCCGTCGTTAGCGTCCCCGAGGGCACTGCGGTATCAATGGGAAATTAATGACTTGGCCAGACAATACGAAATCATGTATTCGAAATTGGAAAGTTCTTTGTGCCAGCCTCCGTAACGAGAGGATTGTCTCTGGTGCTTGGCAATGTTCTCATTTGTACTAAAGCTTCCGAATTCTGATTGATTGTAAGTCTTAAGAAACATTGAGATTATTCCCACGGGCAATAAGCTTAACTTTCACAGTTTCTTTGCGATAACGTGTTATATTGTTTGCAGTGCGTGATTGTATTCGCTGAAGTCTAATTGCTATGGGAACCATGAAGGGTACGGACAGATTAGTATTCCATTGCCGCCGTGCAATCAGGGTTTTAATCGACTGCATTTTCTTCCCTAATAACTTCGATTTACGGATACCATTTGGTGAGCCGGCAGTCACTGTGAATACGGCCCGTAATTCCCGTGATCTCCCGAGAACTAATGGGCACGTTGCGAGAGTTATATTGAGAAGGAAACCTGCGTGGCTTCAGAAAATCGGTCTACTGAGCACCCATTTTTCTCAAAGAATGCACGGAGCCATAGACGTTGAACGGCTGGTGAAATACCTTTCAGTGTGCAATAAAGTGGTGTGAATTACCGCCCGCTGCTGTTATAAGGTGTAGGGGCAAAGGTCAACGATCTATTCCAGCAAAGTATCTATCTTATGTGGAACGAATAGAAGATAAGCCAATCAAGAATGAATCGATGTCTGCCTCAGTGACCTCGGTGAATCTAGCTCAACGTAGATTCGTCTGAGTCAGACAATGATAGCAGCAGTCAACACGTTTTAAAGGGTATGAAGAGGGTATGAGAGCATGTGCTTAGAGAGATGAAATCTCCCAGTTATTGCATTGCAAGTTAACACTGTACTGCTGTATACTTCACGTACATAGACAGTAATTGCATGGTTAAAATGGGCGAGGACCTGTCAGTAGATCTTGGTACGTTTAGCTGGTCATCATGTCTGGCGCTTTGGAATACCAAGAAGATGTTTGGAGTCTTTAGGGAAATGGTCTGCAGACATAGGACTAGTTTTGTATTTGGGAGTTCGACAAATACGTTCTAAATCTTCAATTGTGATGGCTTGACACTACTTATACAGTAGAAGCCGCTTAATTACATGGCCTATTTGCCAGTGAATTTCGTGCAATTATCCGGATGGTGCGATTATGCTAAGCTATCTAGCTGGACCGTACCGGTTTGGGATTTTGGGATTCCGTGCAGTTATCAGAAGAGTGCGTTAATCCGTTGTGCAATTAACTGGCTTCTACTGTACTAGCGGAAAAAAACGCGCACTGAATGTTTAGAATCATATATTTGATTGTGTTGATTATGTAATGGACTATCCTCGATCATGAGTACAGTATCCTTATCACATTTTAACCCCCCGCTTAGTTACCACCTGTTCAGTCTCTGTAAGAGAAGACAAAATGATTCATTACTTCGTCTGTCGTTAAGAGATATCATACGCCAGGTAAAAATTAAGCACATCTATGACTATCAGAGCATCATTGGCTTCCATGTTCATTAAAGTGTCAATTTGAATCTTCAGGTAATCGGAGTTGATACTTGAAGCATGCATAGATGGAACGTTCATAGTCATTATTATGCATTGAAGTTTGTATCAGAATTCAATCAGGCATTAGAAGGTAATAATTGCTACCCAGCAGACGTTAAAGAGGTTTGTTACACACTGCTTACAGTAGCATTGAGACTGTACATCAAATTACTGTTTAATAATTTTTGATAAGCAAAAATGTTCTAATTAAGATTGGACTCTCATCAGAAGCAAGGGCAATACAAATCCTGAGTATTGGTATTTAGCTTTCACATTAAAAGGCGAAGGGTCTTTGTATGAATTGATTAGCGATGTACATATGATAGCATATTTATCATGTTCATTGTATTTGTTCACTACGGCACTGTTGTGTCATTTTCGCCGATAATTTAATAATAATAATAACAATAATCATCTGGTGTATTTTGCCAGCCAGTAGGTACCCCAAGTATAAGTAATGAGGCTGTTTAACGTGGTCGAGGCACCTCCTCGAGCACGGGACCCCCCTTTTACGTCCCTCCCGGAAGACGATTTCGTGGAAAACTTTAGAAACGAAGACAATAGCACGATTGACTTTAAAGTCACCTTCTCACTTTGTAGCCTTTACTCCAAGAGCATAAACTTCCACTGTAGTTTTTCACCTTGCCATGTTCAATGGTTAGTACTGGACAATCAATAATTGGATGATTTCAATTTGCGATGCTAGCGCGATGCAAACTGTCTCATCATCTCTATATTGTTATACGTCTTGTCGCATCCCATTTTCTGTCCTCCTTTCACTACATTCTCAGCGGTACCCAGACGCCATCTAATTGCGTTTGATATAACATCTGATGAATCATCAATGAAAAGAATAAATTTGTTCACTCTATCTCTATTCTTGATGTTCAGAATTCACCTTGTAATTCACATTGTAGTACAGCGAGTTGGTACTCGACTACTAATAAGTGACTCCCTTTCGAACGACGATGTCAACCAGGGTGCCCTTCACTAGATTCAAATAACGGGCTGTTTTCGGAAACTTTCCGGTGTGCACCGACCACCCTAACATGGTGTCGTGCGATATATTGCTGCTATTCTGGGGCAATTTACGTCCGACTTAAAATAAACACGGGACCCGGTAACGAATAGACACTGTGACCTACTACGAGAGCACCCCATTTTTTCGTCTTCACAAAAAGCCCAGCCGGGCCTCGGGTTGGAAATATGACATTAGGCTTAATCAATAGTTTAGAATTGGGAATTTGCTGACCGACCGGGAAAAAAGCCAATCAAGCAGACTCATAAAGTAACCCTTACAATTAGAGGCCTTCTTTGCTTTTCAAAGGAATAAATAGACCAAGAGCTGACGAGCAAACTCAAAGTTGCCAGACATCAGCACAAACTATCAACTACGGCTAATCCTTTTAGAGCTTACTTAACGACTGAACAAACAAAATTGGACGTGGAAATGTGATGTTTCGGCAATCGTTACTATGGCCGTTACTTAAGTGTTACACTAAAGTTCTTACAAATCGAAAGACAAGTTTGGTTGGGTGAAAGTAAGTGGAATTCGATACAAGATATTGGCGAGCAAGCTCCAGATCCATTGCAGCCAGTGTTTCAATTATACATTGTTATCCTTGCTATCCATATTCATTTACGCTGTATAGAAACTTATGCAGTGAGTGTTAACGGTGGCATGTTTGTCCCAGACTTTAGAAAACTTCTTACAAGCCCTGGTTGAAGTTGAAGGGTGCCTTGGCAGAAGCACACGACTTTCCTTACTTAACCCGTGTAAAAGTAATCACATCTAGCTGGAGGTACATTTTTGAGCAAAATTTGAGCAGATTCACACCTCGAGCACGTAAAAGAACCCGCCACATGTTTCGAGAAGATAGGTCCTTCTCACTGTGAGTGGATCTAATAACTCTGTTCGGATATACACCTTGTTTGTATGTAAATACAAATATGTATTTAAATTCTACATACAACAACGTTTGAGCCACATTCATTTCGAGGATTCTAGTAGACATTTTGTTCTGTACTTGTCTCACTACATAAAATATTCGAGCAATTCCAATCTCTTCAACCACAGGAGAACCCTATACCATTTCTTTCTGTCATCCAAAGTTTTTTCTACCGCCAAAAGAATACCAAAACCGGACGTTCTGCTGCAGTTCCAAGGACTCACCAGAGCACTCACGATCGATCTTAATGACTTCATAAGGCCTACGCATATATTAATAACCACCTGTGTACACTCATGTCTTATGTTCCTATGAAGAAATATTCGGAAACAGGACAAAAAGAGAGGAGAGAAAGAGAGAGATAGAGAGAGAGAGAGAGAGAGAGGAGAGAGAGAGAGAGAAAGAGGAGAAAAAAAGGGAGAGAGAAACCCAGACAGGCACAGGACAACAACCTCCATTCTCCAAGGAGGTAATGATCTAAAAGCTACCTGATGCCAAGTTACAATGCATGGCTAAATGCTAACTTCAAACCAACATTCGGAGTAGCTAGAGATCAGGCTGTCGTTATGTATTTTACACATCGCGAGGTATTACCGTAGTGAGAGGCTAGCGCCTCTGATGGGGGCTTTGGTGGTTTATTCATCATACCCCGTGAGGAAATTGTCTAAGAGCAAGCATAAAGGCATTCTTAAGTACGGCGGAATTTCCTGTACCGAACCTGTCTGGCATGTAAAAGGATGTCCTTGGTGGAGGGCATCGTACAACAGAAAACTCGCTCATCCGGGCGTCGGCAAATAAAGCTGGAATGGACGTGCTTAACGTTATCTTTCCTACCTTTGTTGGGCTTAAAATGCGAAAACTGTACAAAGGGAAATGTTATAGCGGGGGTTTGATGTCACGGTGGGTAGAAAATGGCGTATTCGCAGTGGTTTTTTAAAAGTTTGCGGTTGAAACGGGAGGGCAGAAGACTGGACGAAAATTTTCGCGGTGGTTTTAGTTTGGAGTGAAGAGGAAAAACCGCGAATATGAATCTACTGCGAATATTTTTCCTTTTACAGTCAATTTATTTGCTTTATCAATTTGGTACCGGTGCATAGTAAGGGAGTCTTCTGTGGCAACAAACAGTGGTCTTATTCCAATACGTATACCATTATAGCCCCTTTGTAATAGACGGCAATTGCGCAGCTACAGTACAGGGACCAGAAAGTGGATTTGTCTAACCCTTTGTTTCATAATTGTAATATGATCATCATTATGGAATATGATGTAAAGTATGATTTGAAATATATCAAACGTCTGTAAAACCCATTGAGAGACATTTAAAATTGCTCAGGAAACGCAGTCTCTCGTAGAAAGGGGATGTCAATAACATAGTGTTGAAAGCTCGCTTCATCAACGAAGACAGAAATATGTAGTGGTGCGTACCTAAACTCAATTTCAGGTTCAGGTCCGGATTCAGATCCAGCAGTTCAAGTCCGGACCTGAACCCATCATCGCATATTATGTGCATTTTTTTGAGGGGGAGGGGGTTCATATAAAATTGCATGTTAGAATGAATTGAAATGCAATGTGAAAAATACATGAAAATGATAGACATCCAGTGTAAACACGAACTGTTTTTTGTCTTTTTTCCATTGCAAATTTCACTGTTTATGGAAGGTTTTAGATGGTTTAGAACAAAAGAATGGAATATAAGTGACAGATTGCTTTTTGCAAGTCCGGACTTGGCTCCGGACATTTAGGTGTTTTTTTTTTTTTTTGACTTGGACCTAAACATTTTTAGGTCCAATTCCAAGTCCGGGCTTTAGATACGCACCACTAGAAATAAGTTTGCTCATCACGAGGAAGTGAGACGAATTCCAACAAGTCCATAGCAGCATACACTAGTCATTGTACGAGTACATGTAGTAAGATTATTATTACTTATCACTCACTTACCATTTCTATTAGTACTGTAGTTGTACTTCTGTTATCACCATGACATGTACTTAGATGGTAAGGGCATAAACGTACAATAAATGTCTTTTGTTCATTTATTCATTAAGCGTGTTGAAGAAGCCGGGGTTGGATTTCAGAATCAAAATGTCAAAGTGTGTACATTTCACTCGGGAGACCACCCAGGCACCTGCGCAATGAAAATGATTGGTAACACTAGGGGGTCTATACGTCATTATTAACCATCCCTTAGGCCACAGCAAGTAAATTTTATGGATGACATGAGCGCGCGCATTAATTTTCGCCTGATTTCAGAAAAAAAAACAAGAATCTTTTTCTTCTGCAGGGATGGTCAACATGACGATAAAGTATCAAAAGGAGCAAATATATCGTGTTGTAGCCTAATAATTGTACTTGTAGAAGTGACACTTGCGAGGTACCCAGGACTGTAGTTGTAGAATTGAAACTTATTGGATAGTTGTTAAAGTGACACCAATATGGAAGCTATGAGTATGGTTGACAACTTTGTTGGTGATGCCAGTCTACCACACTATTGTCACTTTTACCACACCAGTACATGTCTTAAATACAGGAATGATGCCGTGTTGCTTTGATACCATGTTTTGTCCCTTTAATTCTTTTTACAACAGTCATCACAACTTTATTGTGCCTTTTTTTGAAAATGTAGCCATCTTGTGTTTTTTTTCACCCATCTTGTTTTTTTCGCCCTATCGCACTATTTTTGCAGTCTGCAGAGGATGTCATCCATAAAATTTACTTACTGTGGCCTCATGAAAACGAATTGGTAGAGTTTTACCAGCCTAACCACACACACACTTTCAATAATACATGCCCAATTATTTCCCAGGACACAACCCAGGCTACCACATGGGATGACAGCTTTACATATAATATCATAATTCTTATCATAATGTGATAAATGGACTATTTTTCTTCATATCGACGACGATGAGTTCCTTCGGGATATAGTTTAACTCGACCTTTCTCTGAAAATTGCCCCACTGATCTTCCCAGCACTAATCAATTTAAAGTCGCCAATCTTGTGTCTTTAAACATTTCAAGCCTTTCTTGGCCATATTTCTCAGCTTTTCAAATATTCTCGGTACTGACTTATTGGGTAAAATGACCAAAATAATACACTGTTGGTAACTGTGGGGTGGAAAAACACTGTTAAACGTGACTTGTTAGAAAGAAAAGACCAAACAGTGCATACGCATGCGCTGCAACTTTTCATACAATTCTCAGAATATTGAGTGCAATTAATATACTGCTTGAGAACAATTTATTGAAAAAAAGGATTAAACCAAAAACATGGCTTCTTTTCGTCGCCTTTTTAGTAACATTTTGAAACCTAGTGTATGATTTATACCATTTTTCATTTGCTTCTTCCAGGCTCATTTAGCTGCTCTTGATGTAACTTTAACCAATTCTCATGCGCACTTTTAACACTAGAGAATTGTCTTTTAGACATTTTGGCAGCGCTCTAATAGTACAAACATTACCAATGCCAGTAGTGTAAATCAAAACAACCCGACAGGGAAAGTGTGTTATTCATGTAGCATACTATCAAAGGCAATAAAGTACAGGCTACAGTACGTCTATGGACTGTGCAATTCAATATAAATGGATGCTCTTTACTGTAATTACTTTCATATGTATGTTATGCTCAAGGTAAATGTTTAAGACGCGACACGCATGCAGAAATTGCGAAAAGTACAAAGCTGTTGCTGTGTCATTTGGACGGCGGGCTATCATTATGTTTCTACATACTGTTGAAGAGCTTTCTCTTTAGTGATGCTATCAGAGAAATAAAACACGCTTCTTTTGCTGATATGCAACAATCTAGTTATATTTTCGTGGAAAAAAGCTATAACGTCTTTGTACTTGGCTATTCTTTCTTCGTGTTGCAAGTTTCTTATATTTGCTGTGTCCACGCAAAGCGTAAAACTACATACGCCCTCTGTCATTTTTTGTTATAGCTATATCTACCAGTTTTATGGACAAGGCAGCCAACGTGCAGTCGATATTTCTGTGGGCTTTAGTATCAAAACTTAATTTCTAAAATTTGTTATCTAGCTATTGCCTGATTGTTTTTCGTGGTAATTTCGATACATGGTAACAGAGAATACGCACATGTGCATCCCAACGCATCAAAACATCTCACCTGAGGGAGTGTGAAGAGCTTGAGAAGGTTGGCCACCTGGATTGATGTGACACTGGAGGAACAGCCCACGACGCCAACGATCTTTTTGTAATCCACGGTGGGCACCGAGCCGTCTTCGCACTTGTACCGAGATCCTCCTACGATGTTCATGGACCCCCGGATGAAGTCCACCGCCTGTTCCAACCCCACCGTGTCGCGGTCGCAGCTGTCCAAGATGTGGACGCCGATGGTTATGTTGGGCAGAATCGTTTGATCGTTGTTGACCATGTCCACCGTGTACAGCATAGCCTCCATAGCCTGTACTCCCGACTGTTCTAGCACTTTTCCGCACGTATATGCGTCCGATCGCTCGTGGATGTTGAACATACCCCCCAACACCAAGTCTCCTTCGATTGAAACCACCCTCTGCACCGGCCATTTGATGTTGGCATTCAACAAGGATCCCGTCCCTTCTTCACTCGTGCTGTTTTCCATCTCACACGCTAAGGTGGTGGCGTTTCCACAAATGTAAACAACAAACAAGGACAGCAGAAGAGTAAGGAGGCGAAATGGCGGCATTCTGACCCGCTATACCAACGTACGGTGTTCCCTACTCGTTTACCTGGTCTTGATGATGAGATGTGAACACCCGATCGATCCCACCGTCGATATGCTTGGCTGCATCCCTTCCAAAACCCCCACACGGTCTCCCTGGCGCGGCGTGCTCCAGCGCTACTTGTCAGATTGCACGACGACGGTTGTTGCAGCAGCTAATTATACTCCTCAGGGGTGGCTACAAAGGTGCGGCGCCTTCCATTTCATGCCATTTTGGACTCAGTTTGTGTAGGAGACGGATCAGTCAAGCATTCTTCGCAGCCGAAAGCGGGAGGCAATCGCAGCACATACTCTTCTCAAGTAAGATGCATATTCAAGACGGCAGAGCCATCGGACGTAGCCATCTTCCCATTCCGTCTCTTAGAGAGTCTTCTTAGAAATGCGTCTGAAACGCAAGTAGAATGAGAAGAAGTAGTTAATGTTCCACAAAACCGCAGAAACGTTACCATCGCATAAATATTGCAAAAAAAGAACACTCATCTTAGTTACAAGACAGAGCACGCAATTTCCGTGCATCAAACTTGAACCAACTGACAGAGACTTTACCAAAAATTGACCCGAAGGTCGCAACGGAATCGTCTTTCATTCGTCAGCCGCTTTGTGTCGCCGTATGGTATTAACACACGGTCACGTATGTCACCCTGGTGTCTAACACATTTTGTCCGTATAAGGCGTGTTATTAACTCGCCATTCCCCATTTATGCTCCGCACGTGCCTCTTAATGACAATGGCAGTAAGGGGCCTGCATGCCGAAGAGAAGGGAAACGTATAAGGCAGATGCACTGAACCATATGGACATCGGGAACATCCATCAAAGTATAGTCTAGTCAACTTTCTAGACCATGAGCAAATCCGAGAGGAGCCAGCAGCAAGAGCAATATCGTTCCTCTACTAGGCTTGCTTCTTATTAGAGACAAGGTGAAACAAAAATTACATATGAAAAAAAACGGACATTAAAATAGAAAACAGATAGGATTGTCATAATGAATTCCTAAAGCACTATGAATCTTTCCTGTTTTGTTCTTATTTTGATAACTTAAAGATTGAAACTTATTTCATACAACAGGGTATCTATTTGCATACCAAAGGCTTATACAATTCAAACCATGTACCAGATAATTTTAAGGTACATTTTACACTGCAAACATCAACTGTTTTTTAACAGTCGCTGAAATGTAGTCAACATCCAAGAAATACCTGTAACGAAAGCAACTGTAATGCTATTCAAAATTGAAAAGTGGTACATGTATATGTTTATTTTTGTCGTCATGAAAGTACAAACTAAATTATTTAATCTTAGACTATTGTCCTTGCTTAGAAACAAATTTGACACAAAAATGTTTGACAAAATAAATCCTACTACACAAATCACAACAACACTTCGTTCACGCCTGTCTTTGTTTTCTTGACAAGCCAGAACTTTTACTTATCTAGTTATCAAACTTAAAGATCCTGTTTTGATCATGGACACGATAACTTCATTCTGCAAAACTGACATGTAATAACGGCCAGACGTTCGATGAATATTGATATTCTATGTCTAATTGACGATAAAGACATCATTTTGGTTTTTCAACCTCTATGATGATACAACTTGAGGTATCGGCGTTCATCAAAGCTATAGTTTTTATATTTTGTATATGTAAAACATGTAAATTTCATTTTGGTTGTCCCTGTATACGTAGCTCAACTAATAGCAGCCCCACAATTCAATCAGGAGACCACCAAGGAAGACTGGATGTTGTAGCAGGGTCATACCAAAGACTCTTAAAAATGGTACATACTTCTTTCTCTGCAAAGAGGAAGAGTATGGAAGCTAAACACACTTCACTACCGGTGGACTGGCCCCCTGCTGTAGTGACTTATATATGTGTGTCCCCAGGGCTTAAAAACAGAGATGGGTGCCGGGCCGACGCATCACAATGTGATGCATGGCAACTTTAGCTTTAGCTTTAGCTAAAATATATACCCTGCAAGTGAAACACTCAGGAAACTTATGCTGCCCTATGTGCCACTAGGCAATACAAGTGTCTGAACGAACCACTTGCATTATGTCTACGATACATCATTCTGATAGTACCGTAGACTTCAACACGTCCGAGATGCCTAGATTATATACGACCATATCTAGTAGACTGCAACTTAATGGAACAACACACAAAAGCCTTCAAGGTCTTAAGCTCTTAAACGGCATATTAATCATATCATCATTGCACTCTATTGTCAAGCAAAATTGGATAGATTCCAGGCATTTTTCTCATATAAAAGTTTAAAATTATACAGCTCATCTAGTCCCAAATGCCGCCGGGTGCAAAATGCAAACTGTCTGCCATGCATTTTTAATAACACAAGAAATTGGGTCTACTTTATCAGGCGAGGCAAAGTGTATTATTACAGGTTTATGTCTGATCGTGATAAGGGACATGAATCGCAGCACAGAGCGGTACCCTGCAGGGTGGTATCTCCCGTGCTTATCACCTGAACTTGGAAGATAAAGCCAATTGCATCGGGTGATTGACGGGTCCCTACTGCTTATCTACAGTACTAATTTCCACTTTTACCCAAGGATAGCTACGGCTTCCGTGAAAACGCTGCGGGGAAATGCGTCCGTTTGTTTTGTCTTTACAGTACATAAGGGGTCGTTGTTTTTAGACAAATATAACGTAAGTAGACTAAGTTCTCATTTGCATAACATGTATATCATTATGAACATCTTTGCCTAAGCTACCTATATGCATGTAATAACGAAAATCCGTCGTTCCTTTCTTCAGTTATCCTCTTTGGAATGTCATGACAAAAACGCCCCTTGCAGTTCCCACATTAAACGGTAGGGGGCTCAAACCTGCCCACTTTGTCCTGAAGGTCCTGAGTTTTACTCCCATGATATACCTTTGACGATTTACCATTGAGAAAGACACCTTGCACGACTTTCCTTACTTCGGTAAGGTGGAAATGAGTACCTAGATTTGGTAAGGGCCATACCTCGGGTAGGACGTTAAATCTAGGTCCCGTTTTTGAGAAAAGTCCCACCCCAAGCACATAAGAAGAACCACCATATCATCGAAAAGAGCAGGGGTCCAAATAAATCTGTCTGGATTTTCAGCTTGCACTGTTAAGTAAAGACCTGGTGAGGCGGTTTACCAGACATACAATTACAAATAAAAAAACGAAAAAAAGATATAAACAAAATATAAATACAGATATCGTTATTCATAGACAAAAATAGAAGTATACCCAGATGACCAAGACAGGCATAGCTTTTGACGAGGTAAAGGTTCAATTGTCTATTGTATCAATTGCATATTTTGACCTTCTCCATCAAGCTCTTAAGACTTGATTTAAGATTGTCACTATTATAGACTACCTTGCAGTCTTCGGGAAGGGGCTGGGTTTTTTTTGGGGGGGGGTCGTTGTCCGCAATTTTCAACGTTGGCTA
>NC_049992.1:17408021-17413371 GCF_000003815.2 Branchiostoma floridae | reverse complement strand
GCCTAACCCTATATATAACTACACGCAATATTCCACGGAGTGCAAATTTTGAGGAGCATAAATTTGACGCGACATCGCGGGGGCGTTCGGCAGAGTATTAGAAACACATTAGACGATGCCTACCGCGCATGCGCCTGATTTTACAATATGGTTGTGAAAGATTTGCTGGGTGTAAAACGTTTAGGTGAGCACGCTAACCCGAGTTACTACCAACCTTTATCAGCTGCACACACCTTTGCAGTTTAGTGTGATTGCTCAAAACGCCGATGCGGAAAATGTCGGCATCCGCACCGATAGGCCTACCGTATATCCTATAATACTCTTCTTCCACCAGACAGCGCTCGCTGGGCGACCGCGCAACGACCAAACTCTGAGTTTCATGATTTCATGAATGCTGATGCCTGCTGCAAAAGTATGGTTTAAAAGAAAATGAATGACACAAAACGTTTAAAAAATCCATAAGATTTGTTGAGCAATCTGCGAAATCTTTTTCCCCTTTGGCGGTCGCAGCCTCTATTCAAAGAGGAGGGGGGCGTAATACGGATCATACATCATTTATTGATACGCCTATCGTGCTTTCCCTATAAAGATGTGGAATTTGTGTCGCCGCCATACAAAGTCTATGAGTTATTTTATGAGGTATTTTCTCGAATACGAATACACTGCGTATTCGTAAATTCTGGTTGCTATTCAACTTAAAGTACCGCCAGTAGGTATCCATTGGTATCGCCGCTATACTTATGTCTATGAGTTATTTTATGAGGAACTTCCTCGAATACGAATACACTGCGTATTCGTAAATTCTGGTTGCTATTCAACTTAAAGTACCGCCAGTAGGTATCCAAACTGAGTATTGAGGTTGTGGTGACCTGCTGAGGATACCTACTCGATTACGGGACCGCCATTTTGCGTCCCTTCCGAAAAACAAATGTAGCTCTAACTAGGTTGCCCTTCCCCGCTTTCGAACCCGGGTCCAGTTACCAACTGATTTGAATCAGGAGCCCAACTGTGAGCAATGCTGCTACCGATTGAGCTACAGGGACATCCTTGTACATGATGGACAGTTTCTCCGAGTGGGTTGTGCAATAGAAGGCAGTAATTTTAAGTTGGTGGTCAAACTGCGAGTTGATTGCTTGCGGGGCCATTTTTGGAGAAACCATGAGATATGTCTAAGTAATCGCATGCGCCAGAACTTTAATGCGCACTCCTGGGATTTCCCACAAAATTCCTTTACGTCTAGAGGCTTTCCGGCGCGCGTGGCTTGCGTTTAAGACAAACCCTGCATCCTGTCTATGTGGGAAAACGATTAAGTGGAGAGAACTTCTGTTTGATGGATGTTTGGGCTCCGATTGTGAGCCACTAAAAGTGCGCCCATCATCAACCTTATGGGACGCACTGGCGACATTTTTCATGGTATTTTTCTATTACCTAAATGTTAAAAATGCCTACACGTGATGCCTATTTTCTGTCAAGTAAGGTAAAGACGGAACATGCCTAATTCAGGAAACAAAACTGCTGTTATCTCCGTGAAAAATAGACAAATTAGGATATATCCAAAATAATATTCTTGACATCATTCGCACATGAAGATAGAATTATGTCTTAAGTCTTTGTCTTTTCACAATATGCTGCACTCTGGTGATCAATGGTTCTTTCAAAGAAACTAGAGTCAATTTTCCATTTGAGTTATCATCACACATTTTCCCACCAAGTATGATTTAAAATCGCCGGAAATTCATACACGATAATGCTAGCGGGGATTCCGGTGACTAGAGCCATGACATAAATTGTGTTCAGCGAAGGTGGTTGAAAGTACAGGCTATAATTTCTAAGAAGTTAACTTCTTCGCAGTGTTTCTCAATGCAGTGTTTCTCAATTTCTAACTCGGAAGTTAACTTCTTCGCAGTGTTTCTCAATGCTGTTACCATTTCAGGAGCTGCAGTGTAAATTTCGGTATTTGGCTGCCTATACATGTACTTAAATAATGGGAATCATGACTGAAAGAGGCTGTCAAAAATCACCTACCTGAGTTTTAGAACATAAAAAAAAACTCACATTGGTCTCTAAAGTGTAATATGAGCACTAAACAACGAAAACGTCGAAGTAGGTTAGACATCCAGGTAATAAGATACGCCAAAAAGCAGTTACTCAAGCAACTGGATATGGTTTTGGAAACGGTCAGACGTTTCAACTGGTATCCACCAGCTTTCGTCAGCGACACTAAAAAGGAAACAAGGACAACTTTACGGTGGAAAAATTTCTAGAGCCTACAGCAACCACAAACATTGCTAAAAATCTGGGTTTTTTGAAACGCTTTTGCCAAGGGTACCTAATCATTTTGTCTGCGCACAAATACCGAAATTTGCCCTGTACGTGGAGTAAAATCAATAAACGCTAGGATTTTCGGATCTTTCAATCATTGTCACCTAACTGGTCTTCTTATAGGTTTAACCGGGGTCAGTTCTCCAGGATAAGAGTTCAGTGTAGGTCACAATCGATCGCTCATATGATATGATACAACAATGCCTTATCTATTGGAAAATCGTAGTTTCACAATAGATAAAAGTCTGATTGGAATAAAAACGTGGATTGATACCGCGTAGCAAATGCAAGAACAGAAAACCGCGGCCAATCACCCTCGTGTCACCTGACCTGTGTGACCTTTGACCCCAGGTCACGTGATACCCTTCAGGCAGAGCTGAAGAAAGATGGCGGATTATTCTGAAAAGCTTCACATCGCAGCTTCCATTAGTCTTGCGTAACATTTTAATGCTGTATGTAATAAGTAGTGTCACCACTACTACTATTTTGTACTCAGTTTTATCCGTTGAGTAGGCGGCATGCATTGATAATATAACTTAACTTCAACTGAACTTTGACCGCAGAGGTAAGAGCCGGAATGGGAGCAAGCTAGGATTTCAGTAAGCCGTTCTTTACCCAGTGATGTATAACTAAGCTGTAGCTACAGCATACGGCTCATCATCTGCACAACTTTGAATCTATGGTCTGAGAACTTTGTATCACTAAGAGTGGCTATTTTTGTCGGGGTACAATTCTTAATCTCTTTGATATTGGAAGATGGAAAGCAGCTTAAGATTGACAGATTGCGCAACGATTTTGTAAGATGTTCTTTTCACGATCTATGCTTCAAAATTATCTTTGTTATCTTTTTATATCTAGCATCATATTTCAATTGTGGAATCTATGCCTGCACAAACCCAATTTTGACTTTTGAGTTTGGTTGCTGTACTTTCGCTCAGAGATTGCCGTCTGGTGCCGTAAGGGGACCTTAGTCAATTAGGTTAAAACGCCAGTTTCTACTTATTGTACCGTTAGAAAGCTCCCCTCTCTTGACTTAATACGGCCCATGGTTTAAGCGCACTACTTTTAAAGTCCTGTGTGCAAATTGTCATGCGTCTGAAATAGAAGCTTGGAAAGGAATTAAACTCGGGGGACGGACAAAACTCTATCCGAGAAGTGCATCCATTGGTCGTGAAGTCAGTAGTTTTGAAGTTTGCAGCTAAGCTTCTCACCAACGTCACAACCAAATAATCACATAATATCTGGGGTAGACTTATGACGACGTCGCGACATCCTTTTAAAACGCCACTTCAAATGCACCCTCCCCAAACATACACAATCACATATATAACATATACACACATGACTCTCAAGGATGGTTGGGGCCCCTCATGATTCACTGACCTTTACTTAAGAAACAGTAACCTTGGTCTACTGTCTACCTGTAGTTGTTCATATCTCAATTGCCTGTAATGAAGATAGCCCTTCCCCCGATGTATGCAGATAGCCTTTTAAAACTGACCTCGGGGGTAAGTGAGGAATATTGGTTTAAGCTCCCTTTAATAGATTTCATAGCAAGAACCTTTGAAGTCATAGCGAGCTCCTGAGAGTGTAGATAAAAGCTGTGACGGATTTGGGTCGAGCTCAAAGGACTGATTTGTACAGTTAAAATTGGTTCTACTTCAATCGAATTATTCAAATAAACTTTTCTGTGTGTTTAACGGTGTCAAAATCTCACTCTCCAATCAGAGGTTAGGATCTGGCTAGTGCTTGACGTCATTTTTTGCGTTTCTATTTTTGTCTGTTTTTCTTGGTATATGTTTGCCTGCTGGACCAGATTAGACCACTATGCACCACCAAGATAAACTGCTAAATAGAACAACCACCTAGAATGGCGCATTAGTGTCTAATCATACATTGGAGAGTATCGAAAGAAGTTTTTTTTTATAGTTTTATCAGATTGGTAAGTCACTGAATAACAACATTCTGTACACATAACCAAGCCTTTTATTCAACTCACGTTTTGTTGACTGTCTAGATCTGTCACCTTCCTCAAAGTTGACTCTGTTCCCTTGTACTGCAGCTATAGGTGTCGCTGCTTACAGATGCGGTCCCAAACGTTGTCTACTTCCCCCCAAAACCCAAAACGTCGGTAAAATAAGACACTTGGTTGCGTACAAAGAATTCTGTTATATAAGAAAATATGTCAGTCCCATAGTAAGAGAACGAGGTACAACGCAACGGTTGCTAATTGGTGTCTGCTTTTGCAAAGCTCTTTCTAGGAAAGATAAACGCGGACCATTTACTGCGTAATCCAACACTTACAGCCCGCAGTTGTGCTAACATATGTTGGCCACCCTTTCCCATTCCATACCAGGCTTTACGGACATCCTACATGTAATGTACACTAATATCCGTGCGTCACACTTACCTTTGCTGACGTCAGTTTGACGTCACTATTAGAAGTTCTCTACCGGAGGCGATGTCATATTGCTTCCTCAGACTATTAGTTCAAACGGCCAATAACTTCAGCCAGACTTGGTTACATGAATGACAACCGCGCATGCATGAACTTTTCCCGGTTTAAAGTCCCTTTTCAAAGATGGTACAACCCCAACCAAAATGTTCCCAACGCGCGGGCCTTCATATTTCTTCCTCAAACTATTGGCTGCTACCAGTTGAGCCACAGGGACATCCCTTGAAGAATTATAGATAAGTTAAGACAGTTAAGTGAAATCCGGAACATTAAAGGAAAATTTAGGGTTTTGAAAATCACAATCTTGTCGAAACTTATTTCTTGCGCAATTTCGACACACTTGCAGCATACATGTAAGAACGACTCTACGTTCTCCGTTACATGTCAGTTGAAAGCATACTACTGTGTCTGTCGATAAAGTGCTCTCTTGAGTTAGGAAGATGCTCCGGTCCATGGTAGTGAGTGTAGTCCCGTAGCTAGCGACCCTCGCCCTGGACTTAGAATTACTGACTCTGAATCCTGGCTCTTGTGGCTTACCCAACAGCTACTGAAAAGGGTCACAGTCCTAAAGCC
>NC_049992.1:17382876-17407663 GCF_000003815.2 Branchiostoma floridae | reverse complement strand
TCTTGATTTGTAAAGGGGGCTTTAGGACGACTGTTCATTGTATTTCTCGCAAATAGATGAATTTCACTTGTACAGAAAACATACGAGGGGCGTGCAATAAGTAATGGTCCTGACCCACTTCCAGTTGTCTGATCTAAATGAAATTTTGTATGTGTAATAATTCATATCTCTATGGGTTATGTTGCAAAAGACAGCTCTGAACTAATTGTGGTTTCTGATTTACTGGTGTTTGAACTTAGTCAGGTGCGAAATGGACCAGGTGTGAAATGGAACCAGTTGAGTGTCGCGCAGTGATCCGGTTTTTGTATTTGAAAGGACGCACACCAAAGAAGACTTTTGATGAAATAAATGAAACTTATGGTGATGATGCCCCATCATATGACCTTGTAAAACGCTGGCATCCTGAATTCAAACGTGGCTGGAAGTCTGTGGAAACAGCTCCCAGACCTGGTCGTCCCTCTTGTGCCATTGATGAGGCATCAGTTGGAGGACCAACCTGGGGTGTCCTACAAAATCGGTGTCCAGAGCTGCATCAAACGATGGGAGAAATGCATAACTCTGGGTGATTTCTATGAAGAGAAAGACTAATAGCTGTGCCAAGTTTCATTAATCTCCTGCTATGGGAAATGGGTCAGGACCATTACTAATTGCACGCCCCTCGTATCACTACTGCATGTTTGTCTTCTCTGGCACAACCAGTGGAAGTGCATCTCTTCGGTAAGCAAAAAAGGTTCGAGACCACTTGTTTATTCTTGACCTGATCTTTGATACAGAGGTAACTTTTACATTTACAAAGTAGTAATCATGGTGTTTATTACACACAGCATTGACGAGTAATCCCTGTGGCCTCTCCAGTCGTGAGGGTAACCGCGTATGTTAGATTAATAAGTACAGCCTCATCTCGATGTTTCGGGATCACTGATCCAAGCTGATCCCAATTTCTAATCTGTCAGGCGCCGACATTTTGATTTCACCTGACACGGCGAAACGCAATCACCCCCAAATTCCGCGACTGTACCAAAAAGAAGTCAATACGGTCGACTGATACCCCCATCCCACTATAACGGCAACCTTGCTGCGGCTGAGCAATTTGAATCCGCGAATTTCAGAGATAGAAAGTTTTGTGTTTTAGTATCTTTTTGAATCAGTTATTTATCATATTATGGGTCAATTTAGAATCGCGTGGTGCATCGGCAGCGTGTTTGACTAAGGACCGAGATGTCTCGAGTTCGAATCCTGCCGTGTCACCGATCTTATGACCTTCGGAAATTCATTTTACACGCCTTTCTTCACTTCACTTATCAGTTAAAAAAATTACCTTTCTCCGGCTTGGTTTATCCCTCGGATACGACGTTAAAAGAAATTCCCTTGTTTTGAGAGAGCCACACCCCACGCACGGTAATCAACCCACCACACCTTTCGAAAACGAGTACAGTCAAACCTGTATCAGGGGCCATCTCTACAGAGGGGCCACCTGTCCATAGTGGCCACTTTTTGTCGGTCCCTTGGGTCTTTTATCTACAAGTTGTCACCTCTATACAGAGGCCACCTGTCTATAGTGGCCACATTTGTCCGGTCCCCTGAGTGGCCACTATAGACAGGTTTGACTGTAGGAGCATGCCCCGGTGTGTTATGGTACAAATCTTACAGTCGGTGTATAGGCTACAGAATGTTTAGGATATTGAGGGTGGTAGCTTCAAACGAAAGAAGAAGAGGCATAAAAATAAATTCCAATGATGAGGTGAAGTGCTGCATAATTCTTAAACAAATGGCAGCGAGGTCGCAGAGCGATCGCCGTATTGTGGAATGGGCGTGGGGGGGGGGGGGGGTCATGACTTGCGTTTGGTTTGCAGCGCGGGTATATAAAGCATTTGCCGTAAGTCAAGGGCCCAAAAAAATGGGAGGATTTGCTACGTAGATACTTCAATAACAGTGGTCTTAGGGCTGTAAATAGGGAGGGGTGTTAATACCAAATACCAAAATAGCCCTGATTTCCTGAAGCAACACGATGTTTTAAGCACTTCTATGTAATTTTTTAAAAAATTTCATCCAAAAACCCCCCCCCACCCTGAAAATTACTTTTGCAACCCTGAAAATGTGTCTTTTTTTGCAATTTCAAAGGTTATTCACTTTTGTTCCCTTACAATGTACAGATATGTCCAAGATGGGCCATTGAATTATCTTATATGTGTCATGTGGTATTGTAAGAGAACTTTGTACAATGAAAAGTCTAATGTCAAGGTCATTTTGTAGGTCAAAGGTCAACAAAATGCCCTTTTTTTAAAATCACAACACTTTCACATTTTGTCAAATCTGTCCCGAGTTTACTCTCCTTTGGTTTCCTGGACAGATTCCCATGTCCTTTTGGCCTTTCAAAGCCCCATGCATTACATTAGATTTAAAATAGTACAACATATAGCTGCCATTTATTATTCAAATTTGCCGCCAAGACAAGTATGACACAATTTGGCGGGAATTACTATGACTCCAGAACTATGATTCCCGCCAAACGTTTTTAATCAATGGCGGCAAATTCAAATGGAACCTACTAAATACAATTTTTTCTTAAGTATATAAGGTGATGTTTCTTTGTTTCGATCACAAACCTACATCAAAGTTTCACATGCGACATACTAATTGAAACAATTAACAATGGCGGAAGTTTGTACAAGGTCAAAAGCCAAGAAAGAACTTGCAGGGGTAACGTATATGGAAGCGTCAGATCTCCCTAATGGTGTCTTGCCACGGAAGAAAGACATCATCGAATGTATGATGTATCTACTTCGCCCTGCAAGAGCAGGTAAAGTCCAGCGAACCAGAGCTATGGCTGCAAAGATTCTCGCCTCTGCATTAAAAGACCACTGGTTGTTCTGCAACATATATACCATTGGGGAGCAATACATTGCCAGCAGGATAGAAGCACTTTACACCCGCTTCCTGACCAATATAAATCGGCCACAGTGCAAACGAAGTGAGAAATGGAAAAGTGACATGAATGAATACAATGGTGATATGGACAAGCTGTTTGACATTTTTTGCGAGAACAAATCGGCACGGGAGTCCCAGGAAAACACGTTTGGGGTCAAGATGGGAGACGAGGAATGGGAATTCTTGAATTCCATGCGCAATGAGCGCAAGGGCTACTGCGAGGAGCAGGTTGATAGAAAGTGGGAGAGAACAATGCAACAAAAAAATGCAAGGGAAAAGGCCTTGCAAGCCAGGCAGAAGAAAGAAGAAGAGCGCAAGAAGGCTGACAGAACGTTACTTGGGTCAACATACGATGAAGCTATGGAGGAGGTGACCACAGAGACCACTGCCGTATCTACTGACCGTACATCAGAGGAAGATGTTACAGCAGATAGTACATATGATCCTACAACTGAGGAAATCCAGTCCAAAAGGAGAAAAGTTGTACCTGTTGCCACGGACACTGGCGGCAATGAGAGTGATAGCAATGTAATGCCACAGTGCTATCAGCATCTACGTATATCTGCTCGTAAAGTCAAGCCAGAATTCTATAGGTGTGCGGACAAACTCGTCAGTGTTTACCACTGTTCATACAGCCAGGCTATAGCAGGCATTGTGGAGACTGCAAACATTCTGTTTGGAAGAAAGTGGAAGTACCACTCAGAGGATGACGATGTAATTGACCTGGACACTGTACCACATGATTCACAGCTACGTCAGGCAGGAAAAGCTATTCTGGCCCTCGCCCTTTCAGAAATTGTTGAGTTGATGATGTCGAGTTCCGACGTTGTCATCACCTACCATGATGATGGAAGCAAGAAGAAGGGATGTGGATCATTTAGCGTCCAGGGCATCACGATCAATGGCAAATACCGTGCCTTCCCCACGCTTCCGATTTCCTCTGAGACTAGAGAGAACCTCACCCAGCTAAGAATCACAGTCCTGAACATTCTATCTGTTGTAAGTAATGGTAAGTACACTGCCAAGGATATACAAGAGAAGGTCACTTTCAAGCTCACTGATGGCGTGAGTCACAACTTCGGCATTGAAGAAATGGTGGCTCTAGAGCTTGGCACCGACCACATACCGGACCACCTTCTCTGCCACACGCATCCTGTGCTGATGTTCAACCGTGAACTTATCAATCTCTTTGCAGCCATCGAACAGGGTATAGGCTCAGAGAAGATTTTCAGTATGTTCCTGGTAACTGCAACAAACCAACACAACAGTGTCACTGAGCAATTCATCCACTGTGTTACCAATCTGTTCAGTCCCGATTTTAACCATAAGGCATGGAACCAGAGTGCACAGTTCTCCATCCATATGTCCCCTAAGAAGAATCTTGCAGTAGGGTTCAGGAAGGAACGTTTCAATCGTTTTGTGTACCTTTGTGCCGTCATTCTGTACCTTGATCCCTACATCTGGTCCTTCCTTGCAAAGTATGAACATGTCACTAACACTCTGGCCTGCATTGTGAGGACATTTGAAGGAGTTGAGTTTCTGAAGGTGCACCTAGCAGTAGGTGCGTTGTTCGGTGTCCATTTGATAGAGCCTTTCCTAGCGATCACCACGTCGACAACTATCGACTACGGTAGACTCACACTTCACATGAAGGAACTGTACCATGATCTGACAACGACTAATCCACGGGAACTTCTGGACACTTCCAAGCCAGCCTTTGGATTCACAACTACAGAGTTGTTCCAGAACTGCAAGTACAGTGAAGAGATTCTCTCAGCTGTTGCCGATGTTGTGAAAGAACATTCAGACAGAATTGTCAAAGTTGCTTCCCTTGCGCTACCAAAACTCGCCGAAGGGTTCCATAGACAAAGGGGAAACGTATTTGGGTTTGGAGAATATGACGAAACAAGTGAACTCCTAGTTAGCAGAAAGAATCAAGCTAAGTTGAAGCAAGCACCAATCAACAACATTGCTGCTGAGAGGCACGTTGGATCGTTCCAGCATGAGTTGTCCGTCCGAGGAGCTGGTAAGTTGGATGCTGCAAGTAGAAGCATTGTGAAGGCGAAGTCAGTCGACCTGATTGAACTCAAGCCAGCAGACGAAATGGACAAATTCCGTGACCTGGTTAGGCAAGACGGTAAGCTCGTAGCCCTGTGGAAGAGTTGGAAGGATTCACAGCAGAAGCTAGAAGAGAAGGGACTCAGCGTGAAAGAAGCTCAGAATGAGGACCTGGATCGAAAACGGAATGCAGATTTGCACAAGCTGAAGTCCATGGGTGGTCCCTTCACGACACCAGAGGAGGTTGACAAATTCACGCAGTCAACTTTATCTGAGGAAGCCAAAGTGGACCGGCTGTATCTTGAAATTAGGTACAGCAAGGCTACCAGTCTGTCTTTGCCCAAGACTTCTCCTCTGTTCAAGCTAAAGGAGAAATACAAGAATCTGTCTTTGTCTAGATATGCCAACAACTTGAAGACCTATTTGTCAAAGATAAGTTGCAGAGCAGACGTGTCCTGGGAAGACTTTGACGCAGTCGTTAATGATCTACATGTATCAAAGTGAACCACAATGAACATTATGACTGTGGTTGACGATGTTATGTTGAATTCTGTTATGGATACCTGTAGTTACAGCAGAAATGTTCCAACGTCCGAATCAGGTATTCGAATGTTCGATCGTGCCACAGTCGGCATGCACAGAGTATGTTCGAAATATTCGATGGAAGCCTATGTGACTTTATGTATCACACAAACTATTCTCGTGACATGATACACAGCAGAGGAGCCAGTGAGCTCATAATAAACATGTTTCTTCTTTGAACTTTGAGAAATGTGTGAAAGTCGTCAATTTTTGCATGAAAATTGGCATTTTTTCCCCATTTTGGTTACCTTTGACCTACAAAATGACCTTCACACAACACTGTTTGCAGTGCAAAGTTTTCCCTTGGCATGGCATGCTACATTATAACCATTAAAGGCTCTGTCAGGAACATTTTTCTACGTCTTACTTAATCAAAAGGAGTAGATGTTTAAAAAAAAGCCAAAAAACACATGTTTTCAGGGTTGAAAAAGTAATTTTCAGGGTAGGGGGGGGTTTTCGGGCTGGACTTCTTACTTTTTTACATGAATGTCGTTCCAAGACATGGACGCATGGGAAAATCAGGGCTAAAGTTCAATCTGATAATTTTCGTGAAATAACACCCCTCCCTACTGTAAAGAGCGTCGTGCTTCATACGTTGATACGTGACTGGACAAAGCACTTTAACGTACAGCAGATAACACAAAATGACTTGGAAACATTCTGAGCTTAAATGATACATGTACAGGTGCATAAGAAGCCAAACAGACAAATCTTGGCTAGCAAAATAACAAAAGCTTAAGATTTTCAAAAATATAGTGTTGTTCTATTGAAATGTACAGGGGAGACTGAAACTGAGATCTCAAGTCAAATTCTCGTTGAAACTGAACTATGGCAGTTGCTATTAGCATGATATAGCGACGACATACAACAACACAAAGTCGAACCTAATTACAAGAATACCTAAGGTAGGGTATGCTAAACCAGGCTGGGGTTTCCACTATTCTGGGCAATACCTCTTATCAACCGTCCGCCAATCAGAGAATGGTCTTTACCCAAAGGAACGAATTGGGGCGATTCTCTGATTGACTGAAAACTGCTTGTTATTTACACCCACGGAAGCGTAAACTTCAATCCGATTTATCTGATCAAAAGTTTTCCCAGAGTATATAGAGGCACGTTATATATATGCGTAGGAGAATGTATCTTGAAATTTTGGGAGAGAGTAAAAGCTTCTAGTAATCTCAGGAAAAGCAAGGGATTATTTTGCATCAAAACAGCATCAGCGAGGCTAACATGCTACATATTGCATTGTTAATCAATAGGAAATAAAGTGCCCGTCGTCGATAAGGTGAAAAATGATACTTGACGTTCCTTGCGTGGGCGAAGCGTGCACCAACATCAACCATAAAATGAAAGTGTTTGCGGTGCATGCCGTTATGTCTTTATGCAACATTGAGCGATCAGTGATTATTACCAATCTGGCTACAGTTTTTTTTTATTTTCTTTCATCCGTTTCGCTGATGCTATGTGGGGATATTTTTGGAGCCCTTGTTCAACTGTCACAAAGCCAACATCAGAAGCACAATCGTTTAACGCTTAGTGGCTGTAGAAGAAATAAGCAGTCATGTGAGTCAGCCAATAGCTTTCCTCCTACGCGTAATACTTAATTGATAAGCCTTGCATAACATGGGATGATGAGCATATTTGAGGACTCGAAAATTATTCACAGAGTTATAAAAAAATGCTGCTCATATTAATAAAAAGTAGCAAAGAAATGTTACGTAATGAAAACTTGACATATTGACGTATGTGCGTATTGGTTTATTCACAGCTCATTAAACCATTTACAAAATGTTCCAACATGTTGGAACATGCTTTATTTTGTATAACTTTAGATTTCATGTCTGGACACAGGTTGTTCTTGCGGTGTACCATCTATAGGTGGTATCTCACTGCACTTGGGGCACCGGTGCGGCACTGCTGTGTTATTTTCGGCAATTTTGATTTAATTGAGATATTGCGTAATACGCAAGTGTATGACCAGAAGACAGCAAAATGCACAAAACGTAAGAAAATTCGTTCTTATCTCTGAAATTCGTTGAGTAATCTTTCGAACCCCACAGTGCCGCACCGGTGCCCCAAGCGCAGTGAGATACCACCTTAAAGCTATACAACGTAAGATTTGAACAAAACAAAAAGTAGCTTTCATTACTTTTTCTTTACATTGTAAGTATAGTATCGAGAGAGAGAGAGAGAGAGAGACTAAGAGATATGACGTAAATGTACTGGTAGGGTTAACATCCGGTTGATGCCATATTTGTGACACGCAGATTTTGGATGTCCTTTCCAGACGCTTAGCCTTACGCGTAACCGCGCAGTCCCTCGCGTGTAAAACCAATCTGATGCAGTTCTTGCTACCCAATAAAAGCTGGGGAATGGTGCGAGTCGAAACCTGCCAACCTTGTACTTCCTTAAATTGCCTTTCACGCTGTTCATGTACTATGGGATTTGGAAAGACCACCCGGTGAAAAGATATATCACCAAAGCCATTGTTACACGATACAGGCTACTAACACCCACTTAAATCCACTAGAGCAAAGATTCGACGGATCGCCCAACGAATTCCATAAATAAAGAAAAAAATAGTGTTTTATACCATCTTCAAGAATGTTGTATTTTGGGTAGCGTTTGTGTAAGTCTGAACATACTATGATTATGGTTTTTGCGTGGTACATAACTCTTTGCGCTGTGAGTAAGTGGTGTAGGTTTGGTCCACCTAGCGGCTTGTTTGGTAACTGAAAGGGGCAGTTTAGTGTCAGAATTTCAAGGGGAATAACAAAATTAGGGGTTGACGGATTGTCATGATTTGGGGTATTTCAAACATTCTGTCTGTTTTGTTGTCGATATCCAGTACATTTTTCCAATAATGAAATCAACTGGTTACACAAATCCCATTTCCGTCAGCAATTGCCGTCTAGTAAAATAATGACCGAATGACAACACAGGGGGTGAACTGAAGCATGGTTTTGGTGAAGTCCAGAGCCTTGCTAAGGGTTTGTTTCTCACTGTACCTGGGGCACCGTTGCGGCACTGCGGGGTTCGTTCACTGCGGCACTGTTGTGCTATATTCGACGATTTTTTTTTTTAGATTTAGATATTGCGTAATAAGTAAAAGTATGACTTAGAAGACAACAAAATACACAAAATGTAAGAAAATGTGTTCGTTTACTCTGAAATTCTTTGAGTAATCTTTCGAACCCCGCAGTGCCGCACAGGTCAGAGGTCATCACCGGCGGTTAGACACCTTCCAGTTCGCTCCGACAATTTTTCCCTATTACGCAAGTATTCGCCTTTATTTTGGCTTTATTTTAAGTTTATTTCGTTGACCCAAGCATTCTTTTCATATACACAGCATTTAAAAAAAAACCTGAAAGTAAAATCCGACGGAAAATAAGGCTCTAAGCCGTATGCCCAATTCAGCGGCGCATACCTGTGTGGAAGGTGTCTACCATTCAGTGTCTACCCGCGTTACCCCACAAATATTACTTATGCAATATCTTAGGAATTAAGTATAGACTGTAGATATTGTAGTGATAGTTCTTAGGGATTATAGGTGATTATGATACGCAAATAAGCCTTTGTTTCATGTAATACAGTGACGTTTCTGTTACACAATTTTGGCGCCAAACACACATTATTGCATCATTGTAAACGCCGCTTTTCATATGTTAATTGAGCGCCCAACTAGATCCACCTGTAAGCATGCAGTTGACTTGATGATAGCCTGGTTACCATCACACTGTATCATATATTGATTGATGTAGTTAACTCCTTGCTACGCTTTGGAACTTCCTGGAGTCCTCTATTAAGATGTCATTACTAGAAAAAATGTTAGTGATCGTGCAGCTCTTGGCTGTAATTACAATAGCTTTATTACCTAAAGCCAGCTGCACATTTGAGTCAAGTAAAGCGAAATCGACGGACAGATGGCAGATTGCACCACGTCGACCCCCATCCCTCGCTCTGTGCGGAATCTACGCTGTCAGCAACGTTGCTACATCTGAGCGCAACACTGAAGTTAGAGACACTAACCCATCAACATCGAGCCATCATCTGAAAAATGTGTCTAAACTCCTGGCGACACTGGCCTTGCTGCTGGCTGGAGATGTCCAGACGAACCCTGGACCCATAGACCTGAATTTGGCACGTAAAGGACTGCATATAGGCCATATAAATATTAACAGCTTACGTAATAAGGTTCAAGAGATCGCTAATGTATTGTACACGAACAACCTACACATTCTCGCAATTTCTGAATCACACTTAGACAACAGTGTGTATGACGGAGCGCTTAATGCCGGCGATTACACTATCTTACGCAAAGACCGTAATAACAAAGGAGGGGTGTCGCCATGTACATAAAAAACAATATTCCGTATAAAAGACGGTTTGACTTGGAAACCCCCGAAATTGAACTTATCTGGGCGCAAATACACATTCCACACACACAGCCAATCTTGGTAGGATGCCTATACAGGCCTCCAAGTGCCAAGTTGGACTACCTCAACAGAATCATACAGGCATTTGATTTGGCGACAAATACAGAACAGGAAGTATTGATACTAGGTGATTTTAATATAAACTGGACAAACATGACCTGTACCTTAAGAGACAAACTTTACCTAGAGTCGACTGCATTGAATATTAAACAAATGGTTAATCAAGCAACTAGAATAGTCAAGACTTCCAAAGGTCCAGTAAACTCTTCTTGTATAGATCTAATTTTTTCAAACAGGCCTGAAAAACTAACAAGCACACAGTCCGTCCCTCTAGGATGTTCAGACCACAATCTTATACACACAACTCGCAAAACGAAAGTTCCAAAGGGCCAACCGAAAATCGTACAAAAACGTTCGTATAAACGATTCAACCTAGATGAATTCCTGTTAGATATCTTGTCTGTTCCATGGCACCTAGTGCAAAATAAAGAATGTGTAGATGACGCTTTGGAGTGTTTCATGGCTCTTTTCACAGAGATATGCGACAAACACGCTCCTGTCAGAAAGTGTTCAGTAAGGGCGTCGCCCGCCCAGTGGGTAGACGGCGACCTTCGAGAACTCATGGCACAGCGTGACAACGCAAAGCGTGAAGCACAGGTGTCGGGAATGGAATCAGACCACAAGATCTACAAAAGACTCAGGAATTTAGTAGTAAATGAAAACAGAAAGAGGAAGAAAGCCTTCTACAGGGAACAAATTGAATTATGCAGTAGCACTAAAGACAGCAAGCAACTCTGGAAAGTTGTTAACGGAATGTTAGGTAAAAACAATTCAAGTGCACCGAATTCCATTGAAGTGGACGGACAAATACTGACAAAACCAGCTGAAATCGCTGAATATTTCAACGAATATTTCATTGAAAAAATACAAAAACTCTCCAAAGATGATAACCCGGACATACCGAACTCAGTAGCTCCCATAGAAGAATATATCATGGCTAATAAGAACTGTTCCTTCTCCTTTCAATATGTAACTGTCGAGCAGGTGCACGCTTTGTTGAAAGCACTGCCCCCAGGTAATGCTACTGGCCACGACAATGTTGACAACACTTTCTTGAAACTTTGCGCCGATCACATTGCTCCCCCATTATGTCACATATTTAACTGTTCCATCAGGCGAGGCATCTTCCCTTCACAATGGAAGATAGCAAAGGTTCTACCACTTATAAAGAATAAATCCACCCCGCTTAGCGGACCTAACAGTCGCCCCATCAGCCTGTTACCAGCAATTAGCAAGGTCATGGAAAGGATATGCCAGAAACAAATTCAATCTTACCTTGTTTCCAATGACATAATTTCCGAAAACCAACATGCGTATAGAAAATCACACTCTACAGCTAGTGCCCTTATACAAATGTCTGACTACTGGTTGGGGGAGATAGATAAAGGGAATTTGGTTGGCGCCGTTATGCTAGATTTTAGCGCGGCATTTGATGTCATTAACCACGATATTTGTTTAGCCAAGCTTAAGAGCTATGGTTTTGAGGAATCGGCGATCAAGTGGGTACAGAGTTATCTTGGCAACAGGAAACAAGCTGTATTCGTTAACGGTAGTTTTTCCTCTTATAAAGAATCCAGGTGTGGCGTTCCCCAAGGCAGCTGCCTGGGTCCATTGCTTTTCTCTATATTTGTCAATGATCTCCCCGCAGTTACAAATAGTATAGTAGTCATGTACGCTGATGATTCAACGCCCTCAGCATCGGCTCCCACCGTCGCAAAATTGAAATACAAATTGCAGACTGACTTGGAGCGAATCTGGGATTGGGTACAAACTAATCATCTTGTTCTCAATATTGGAAAAACTAAATCAATCATGATGGGTACGCAACAAAAACTAAAACGTAATCCCAAATTAGAACTAAGAATAGATGGAACAGACATTACACATGTAGAACAGGCTGAACTGTTAGGTCTCACTATAGACCAACGTCTCACATGGGGATCGCATATTGACAAAACTAAGAATAAAATGGCAGGCATACTAGCCACAATAAGACGACACAGGAAGTACTTCACAAAAAGTATATTGAGATCTTTTATTCAGGCTCTGGTTTTGTCACACATTGACTACGGCTCAGTGCTGCTATCCTCTGCACCACAGACACACATAGATGGTCTTCAGGTGGTCCAGAATCGCGCTGCTCGCCTGGCCACAAACAAACCCTTTGACACCAACCTGGAAGACCTACACATGCAGTTAAAGTGGCAAACCGTCAAAGAAAGACTCTTCACAAATACTCTATGTACATTCCACAAAATTGTTAAGGAAAGGCAACCCCAATGCATCTTCAAGCAATTACAAACAATTCAATCCATACATGAGCATCACACGAGGCTGTCTACTAGAGGAGCATTCACTCAATCAAAACCCAAAACAAACGCTAAAACAAGGACATTTGGCTACAGATGCATCAAAACCTATAACACATTGCCAAACACAACGACATCATACAACAACATTGAGTTCAAATCTAGGATAAATGAGCTTGCGAAAACACGAGACAAAAGACAACCCCTGAGCACATGGTGGTAATGATTTTTATATTTCAGTATATCTAAGTTATACATTTATCTTGTGTTATTAGTACACTTTTGATTGGATTGTGTTTCAATCAATTAAGTTAACTTCTTCTGCTATTCATTATTCGTTATGTATGATCACTTCTTTATTTTGACCTCTGACCTCTGCTTATTATTTTGCTTATTATTTTACGCTAATTATCCGCTTTTGATGTTAAGTTGTTTCTTTTTCATTTCATGTATTTCATTTATTCTTATTATTATGACTCCAGGAAGAGTAGTGGCATGATTTTATGATGTACACTAATGGAGATCGCAATTAAACAAACAAACAACAAACAAAGGTGCCCCAAGTGCAGTGAGATACCACATTAAGACTCTACATCGCTAGGGCGGTCTGAGAAGGTGCATTTCACTGCATAGCCTTAGCTTTAGGCCTGATTATAGATGCTGGCGTCAAGACAAAAATGTATGATACATAGAGACGGAAGCGCCATAGACTTTAGCATGCTTCATACGCACGAACAAACCCAAGCTGGAAATGTACTGTACTGCACCGCACATATGATATAGTACAATACTGCACCCATAGACTTTTACGTCCCATCGACAACAGAGTTTGTTATATGTTGTTACCATAAACCATTGCGCCACCCCAATATATACGCATCTTCCCATTCCACCAGACTTTACTGTCACCACAATAGGCCTGTAACAATGACAAAAGGAAAGGCAGGGGCAAGCACTTGAACTTTCTATTTCACTTTAATGGAAACAGAGATGAGGTTTCGGCGCCCTCTATAACGGCCCTACACCCGGTCATCAATCACTCGCTCCTTGCTGAGATACATAAATTTCACCCGTGTGTCTGGCGAAGGATTCTAGGAAACACTTACAGTAACCGCATCTTAAATTATCTAACTGAAATACTAGGGGGACATAGAAATTAAGGTTTTCTACATCGATAAATTGGCATTTTTACCTTGCATTGCTTTCTCAACAGTAAAGATTGAAAGAATAGGGGCGTAAAGAATATTGATAGATGGGCATGAATGAATTCTACATATGATTTCTTGGAAGATATGAATGACGTCATCTGGTTTTATTGCCCCTACTGTTATTTTTTACCACTTGTCTTTTATGTGCAAAATGATGAAAGCTACATACGTTTGCGCATCTTGATAGGAAACCTAATAGCTTAAAGGAACAAAAATGGAAACCTTCAAAGAATTGAAATGTCTAGCTAGATCAGAATAAGATGTCCTCGTCAGGGTAGCACACACAATTGCGGCACTCACAATACTAGGGCCTGTATACCTGGAAACATAAGCATACGAAGCTCAGCTTCAAAATCAGAATGAAGGGCTACCTAGTCACTTGCGTATTCGCGTAAGCCTGTAAGTCTCGAACTCTGACAGAAAAACTAGAGAAAAGAGGTGATATACTTACAGCAGGTTCTTCGGATCAAATCTGGAATGCTTAAGCTTTAAGTGTGGAATAGAGTCAGGCAAAACACCGGTCCGTACGAAACACAGTAAAGAAACAGATCTAGAAACTGTAGTAGTACGGGCACGTGTCACAATCATTGTGACTAGCCAAAACTATCATGCAGGGAACGGTCCATGGAGGAAGGAAGAGGGGTAGGCAACGGAGTATTATTTAAGGGAATGGACAGGCAACGATTTACAATTCGATGCCAATGGTTGAATGTTATGACGGACTTTACATTGGCCCGTATGGTTTATATTTTGCATAGACAGGGAAGCCAGTGACTATGTATACAGGGTCGCTATCGGTACCTTAATCCTTTTCCCGAACTTTCATTTCCTCTTTAATCTACCCTAAGATCAATCCGTTGATTATTCCTTCACACTGATTACAGATCTAATCCTTAGGACATGGAAAACCTTATCTGTTCAAGGACCCTCTTATCATCTAAATTGCATGTTTGTCAATGAGGGCCATAGAAATGTTGTTGCTGGCGTTGTACATGTAGTACCTTGTGGCACATAGGTCAACAAGTTGCCTTGCTGTTTCAGTAGCGGGGTATATTTCTACAGGGAAAGGTATAACGAGCTTAAGGCAAATCCTCGAACACAAGGCTTCCATTTTTTTACGTTCCTTTCAAAACAAGGCTGCAACCCCAACCAAGACACAGACTTGGGGTTTGCATTTGGGGCACCGGTGTTCGAAATATACGTAACTAATTTCAGATATAAAGAACGAATTTTCTGACTTTTTGTGTATTTTGTCGTCTTCTAACTCATACTTGTACGTATTCCAAAATATCAAAATTATAAAAAAATCCAGAAAATAACAAAACAGTGACGCAGTGAGCGAGCCCCACAGTGACGCAAGCTTGACGCAAGTACAGTGAGAGTGCACCTAAAGTTACCAACTAATTAGAACCAGGAGCTTAACTGTGAGACCGCTACCAGTTGAGCTACAGGGACATCTCTACCGTAGAATGTCTCCAAATGTATCCTTAATTACAACACTGAATCATAAATATATCTGTAATTGGACTTCAGTGTGTCGCGAACAATAAAATCAGAGAGACCGAACATTTTTGGTGGGACAAATGATGATCAAAGACGGACAAGTGTGCAAAGCTGCAAACAGTCATCTTAAGTATGCTAGACCTGTGACATTCAATTGATACCGGAACAAATGGGCATAATTCAAGCTTTTCATCGAATTCCGTTATCCGTTACATACGGTTAACAAGTTACTGAATAACAGAATACTTTGTACGCAACCAAGTGTTTTATTCGAGCGACATTTCGTCTGTCACCTTCGTCAGGGCAATTCTGACTGATTCACATTGCAATGCAGCATAGGTGTCGCTTCCTACAGATGAAGTCCCAAACGGGTATATTACATACATATAGGTCTTTATTGTTTACGTTTGGAACCGCATCAATAAGAAGCGCCACCTATGCTGCAGTACAAGGTGAACCATTCAGAATTCCCCTAAGGAAGGGGACAGACGATTACCGAAATGTCAATTTGAATAAACCACTCGGTTGTGTATAAATTCGAAGCGTATTCGGTTTACCCTGGTGCGTCGATCTTCCGTTCGGGCAGACTGCCAGACAAGATGCTTTTATTGCTTTCTGATGTATGGTCTAAATGTTATCTTGGCAAATGTGTTCTTTGATGTGCAAAGCGCAAAATTGTATCGTTATTACAGCGAGCTTGACGTAACAAGAAGTGTCAATGGCGCCCAAGAAGTGTACTGCAAACGGTATCCAGGTCATCGTGATATTATAAGGCGATTATTTCACACGAGAGAGTGTCCTCTACATGCAGGGTTTTCCTATTAAGCCCCCATTTCACTAGACCTTGCTACGGCCTAAACTGGATTTATGCAACCCCTTGACTGTCTATGATGCTGCCTTGGTTGGTTAAGGTGCGTATCTCACTGCACTTGGGCACCAGTGCGGCACTGCTAGGTCCCAAAGATTACTGGACGAATTTCAGAGATAAAGAACGAATTTTCTTACGTTTTGTGTATTTTGTTGTCTTCTAAGTATGACGCAATATCTATTTTTTTTTAAATTGGAGAAAATAACACAACAGTGCCGCACTGAACAACCCCGCAGTGCTACAACAGTGCCTCAAGTGCAGTGAGATATCATCTTTTGTCCTCACTTTTATTAGACACAGATCCCTTACCAACCAAAATTGGATTTTGGTTATCATTTATTTCATAAGTTGAACATCATTAGAATGCATGAAAGGCAATAATCGCACAAAGCGTAAAATGATTTTTTTCTATCTTTGAAATTGTTTGAGCGGTCTATGAAATCGTTCGGTTGCACGGCTGTCGGAATGGGGGTATTGTTCGTCACGAATATGACTTGAAAGTCATCATTTGTATGGAAGCTGCAATCTTACTGACATTTAAGCACAGTGTTTTTCCACCGTGGCAGATGGTAAGGATTTCTCTGGAGACAGTAATTTCGATTGTGGACCATGGTTGGAATAACTTATCTATTGGATACAGAGAGTTGACAACTGTTACGCAACGACGAAAAGAAGCTGTACATGTGGGGACAGGTTTTCAAGGTCTCAGAACATAGCCTCCATATAGAAGGCTCTTTGGGAATTTTTTCGTCTTTTGGGGCTTATAATACACATTTGCTGGAACGCTTGTGACAAAAAAGGCACAGAGAGTCGCTATTAAGAATATCAGACACAGTTTTTCGCCTATGAGGTTGTATGTACATGGTCAAGGAGCCCAAAGTGAGATGGTTCGACGCCTCATAATTCATAACAGGGTGCAGAAACAGTTTACAAGAACTTGATACGTTGAAGTTCAGGGAACAATTAACAAAATATCTGAAAATGAGCATAGACTTGTCGGATCGTTTTTTAACAAAAGCCACATTTTATTAGACCCTAGCGGAGGTCGTGGAATAGCAGCCGGCGCACAGGCAGTACCCGGTAAAGTATCAAGGCGCAAACTCTCGCCATCTGACGAAACATCGTTAACTTATACAGTCTCAAAACTGCTGTATTCCTTTAACCATTCAGCACAATTCCCGCTTCGTTGCTGTACACATAAGAAGAACTTCGGCCTTTTAAGGTACTGTGACGAACTACTTTCTACCCGAACTACTATTGGGGATTGGGGTCGCGGATAAATAATGTGTACTGAGACTTCAAAGAAGACATCCGCCAGCTTTCTTTGGCCCTGTAGGATAGTCACGTGAGCTGGGTGTTAAAGGTCACACATGTCATGTGACACTTATTTCTTTGCTTTTGTCGCCCCCCACCCATACTCCACCAAATAATTTTCCGCTCAGTTGGCTGTATCATTATCATTATTATAATCATAACAATGACTACTATCCACTGTCGAGGTAATGTAGGTCAATTTATTTACAACTCCTTGCAAAAACAAGACAATGCTATATTGGCATAATATTAATGTTCTAAAGCTTGTTAGCTTGTATGATATTAACTAGATTGTTTATACTGTTACATTAGATAAAAGTAGTTGTTAGATACTTGCAATAGTAAATATTTCAACTCCCATGCATATACAGATGCCATACATTGTACCAGATTACAATTGTCGCGCAATAAAGTTCTTCTTCTTCTATTGAAATAGCTCTTTAGAGAGAAAGTTTCCAAGTAAGTTGCGATTCTGGGTACTTAATTTTAGTCTGAATGATTTGTGGAGAGCAGTTACTTTGTGTAGCATACAAGAATTGCAACAACGAATGAAAGCACAAAGTCAAAGCACGGAACTCTAATAGACGTGCCGCAAATAATTCTCAAACTTCAGGTGTGCCTACAGCTATTTGCAACAAAGCTGACATGCACGTGGGTAGAATTTTTGGTTGCTTTTATATAATGCATTGATTTAAGGTCGAACCTTTTCAGGTGATAAGTTTTACCTGAAATAGAGGAGCAAAGCTTAGCGAAGGAGCTTAGCTCGATTCGTGGTAATTCCGTGTTTGGGGAATACGGTATCTATATCTCCCACAATGGGTGCACGCTAAGCGTGAGAAATCACGTTGGAAATTCAACATTGAGCACAATGGGGCTTGGTGGATGAGCCGCTACATTCATCACTACAGTGCTTACGTCTGTGTTTAACACCATAGATAAAACCCTCCACACTGCTAATACCCCCTTTCCACTACGGCGGCGCTCTCGCCGCGCTCTCTCTGCGACCTACAATTTGACACATCGTTCAACGAATTGTATCGAAAATAAACGAATCTTGTTACACTTTGTGTGCTTTGTTGTCTTCTCAATCACACTTTTACGTTTTGTATGATATAACCAGTGTGAAAGCGAAGGTTTCACATATGTTATTTAGGTCGCAGTGAGAGCGCAGCACGATCGCCGTCCTAGTGGAAAGGGGGCCCTTAATACTCCTTCCCAATAGGACGGCGTTTTTTCTGCGACCTTAAATTTGACACATCGCTCAACGAATCTTATAGAAAAGAATTTTTTTAAATACATTTTGTGTGTTTTGTTGTCTCCCAAGTCACACTTTTACGTTTTGTGTGATATACCCAGTGTGAAAGGGAAGGATACACATATCCTATTCAGGTCGCAGTGAGAGCGCAGCGCGATCGCCGTCTAGTAGGAAAGGACCCTTATCAGCGTGTACCCGCTGTACTCTTCTACCTTGTACCATGCAGTAAATGGGGGAAAATTACTTGATGAATGGACCTGCAGTGGTGTTCACGGGGATTGGTGAACGGTTTAAGTAGCAGGAAAGCCTGGTACTTAAGACTGATGTCGACGACAATAAGATCATTAAAAGAAGGAGGGTGAAAAGTGCTCTCTATTTCACACCGAGACTTCGTGCGCGAAGCAAGAGCATTGCACAAAAACGGAGTCACAAATTAATCGATATAGGAGCAGCTATCATGTGTCGATGTCATTCGCATATGATATGATATAATTTCTATATCGACAGAGCATATTTCATAATTTGCAAGACAATATCTACCGTGTTAAGGACATGTTGAGAGAGCATAATTCAATATTACGCACCAGGGAAAAAGATAAAATCACGGCACTTCCGGATTAGCCAGAGAGGTCCAAAGCAATTAGTGTTTATGCTGTCAGTAGGGCATCCGCCAGTGATTCAATATACAGCCTCTTAACAATGGGTTCCTATGCCAAAAAGAGGAGAAAGCAACTGTTAATAACTCAACTTTCTGGCGTTACTGGCACACAAACATACCCTCATTTGAAAGCCCGACATCTCAGCTATCCAAACAAACACATTTCGGCATGAATCTAACGGCACAAACTTCCGGGAAACTGAAAGATTGACCCATGACCTCAAAACCGTTCCACAACCCAGTGAGGAGGCCATGTGCTAGGGCAAAAAAGTCCCAACTTTATACCCCTAACAACCACAAAAACTCAGCTTTTTGGCCCTAATCAGAAAGTAGAAACCCTCCCCTATCACACCCACCTCAAAACTGCCAGGATTTCTACCCATTTGACCAGGAAAAAAATCTTGAAGTTTTAGACCCTGAACTATCAATTTGCATGGCGGATTGACTGGCGGATCCCCAGTAGAAAGCATTTCCATTACCATTTGGTCTGTAAAACGTAAAGGGAAAAGCTCTCTTTAGAAACATACTTTCAAAAAAGCGTTGGATTAAAAGTATTGGTATGTTCTTGTTGCTTTTTTATTTATCAATCAATTACAAGCAATGTTGTCTTTTCGGCATTGCAGCAAGTATCATATGAAACCGTTGGAATTCAAAAGTCAATCGACGCTGACATTGAAGAAGCTGTGAGGTACAAGGTTATCGGAAGCATCGCTTGATATGGCGACATGGTGTTACAAGTATTGATCTACTAGAGACTGTACATTTGCAAATGACATCCCGGCTCTTACCAGAATAAGTTATAAGCAAGTCTTTTAACTCCTTGAATGAGTTTCGTCTCTTACGGGGGTATTGTGGTTGATTTTGTCTTTATGTTTGTACCAATTGCAACAACTCAATACCATTGATGCATTGTTGGCGGTTAGTTTGGTCTGAATAATGAATACTGTACGGGACCATAGCAGTATTTTGAAGTAATTTAAAAATTCAAGTAAGAAAACACCCTTGCTGAAGGTAGTGTAGTGTAGTGTAGTGTACCCTTTTATTTGTATGTCCTTATCCTAACAGCTATTCTCCAAGCAGTGGTTAGGTTACAGCCAATCGTAGGCGCAGAGGCGAGCCTATGTCAACAATCTGGAGCCATGTTATCACCTACTACATACCCAAGCAGAGATTACGATATGTGGTCTTGACAAAGGTATGTGGTTCTGTGACTCAAGTTCCTGGTACAGAGGGTATTAAACACTTTAACCAACACTGGAGAGACCATAATTATTTCAAGGATTTTTTTTCCAATGAAATCTTGTTCAATTTGCTACAGTTGTAAATTGTTCCATAATGACCAACATGTACGAAAAAAATAATCTAAGCAAAGAATCATCAAGCCAAGTGATTAAAACTGATATAAATGCTGGTAACGTAACGGAGACTAGAAACATAACTTGTACCCAAATCTATACCATTTTCCCCAACAGCAGAAGCTATCTAACACCAACAATTCAAAACCATACGAGATCTAGCACTAGCACACGTGATACTTATAGTACGAAAGCTAGATGTACATTGGAAAACCGTCGGTTGGCCCGGATATAAAATTATTTCCAGCTTTTCCGGCCGTTTAAAATCACTGAAACTCATATATTTAGTTCGCGCATGCGCAATACGCCCAAATGTTGCCAATGGAAAAGTCACATTTGCAGGAAACCTGTGTGGCTAAGTCGTCTTATTCAAAACACACAAGAGGTATAGGTCACAACAGTGACAATACCAAAAACATTTCCGCTGAATGCATTTATATAATTGTATACTTATAAGAAATACATAATTGGCAATATGTTGCCAACAGGATGGTTTGCCAGTTAATCCAATGCAACGGACGTCATTTTAATGCAACGCTGATCAAAGATCCAGCAATAACTACTGGAAGTAAATTACCGTTATAGAACAGAATGTTGCCATCTATCGATGCACCAAATGTAAAGCAAACAATCAATCTATCCAGTTTTTTTTAGTTATCTTTGTGTCTAACCAGGGCTCTAGCCAGCTCGAATTTTTTTCTGTCAACCAATTCCCATTGTCGCGAAAATCGCGAAAACACTCTTCAATGAGTTGGAAAGACTGAACTGAGACCTTGAAAAACGGTTTTTTTTATGAGATAATGTTATCGTATGCTAAAGGTCGCCGACACACATTGTTAACAATAATAACAATAGCAAAACAAACAGTGTGTGGCTTTTACGGCCGTGGACGGCATCCCCAAGCCGCCTGTAGCTTCCACCAAGGATTTTTGTCCGTCAAGGTTGACGGATTGGTTTTAAAATTTTTCCGTCACACGAAGCAAATTTCTGTCAATCACGCAAAAAACGGACGCTGGCTAGATTTAGATACACAGACAGACAAACAAACTTATCCTTACATAACCCTTTGACGAGGTTGATAAGAATTCTTGAAACAAAATGGCAAACGACTGCAAGCCATAAGGACGCCGCATTCGCCGGAGAGATTTAATCTCTCAAATTGAATGCGGCTCCCGCAGGCAAAGTATAGACGGGTCAGCGGGAAATGCTTGATTTACCTCAAGACGGAAAGATGGTAGATTCGTGTTGATTTATAGTCGAAATAAATACTATTGGGGGATGAAACGCTTCGTCTCTTCGTTCTATGTGGCCGTACGTCATTGCTTAGCCAAGGCACGGTCCTGTTGTACTTGATTGATGATATATGCTGGGTGTTGTAGGAAAAGTTCGTTGGTAGGAAATGAACCTCCTTTAATTCGTTTAGCCGGATAGATAGCATCAAAATGGCCACGTATGAGCGATGGGCTGAACGAAATAGGTTGTCAGAAAGACCTGTGCGCTTTGAAAGTCTGTCTCTCTAAAAGAGCCCCCGTTTCAACAACTTTGACGGTTTCTTTACAAGAAAGCTAGTCTACATTTATAAGATTTTAGGTTGTTGCTAATAGTTAGACATATTCTGCACGGCACTGCGCGCACGAGGTAGAGTTTCTTTGCTTTTCAGTGCATGTTTCTTTGACACTTCAAAATACGAGCTCAGAGACCCCATATCGAAATGAAAGATTCAAAGTTTTTTTTTTTAGTTTGTACATTTCTTTTTTTATCTATAAGCTTGTCTCAATGATTATGCGAAGAGAACTATAACTAGCATAATGTATTTTAGATCACAGTCTTCCCTACCAAAATTGTACATATGGCAAAGCTCAATGTTTCATTTTGGCATCAGTATCTATATATCATTACAAATTATGCAAATCATTTCCACATCAACACAATTTATGCATCGTGACGTACACCTTTAACTGACGTACATACATCACAAGTACGAAATCATTGAACACAACGGAAATATGACACTTTCACATTGATCATGCAATTTAGAACCGTATTTGCATAACTGATATGTGTAGGTATCTCATGATCTAATAACTTACCATAAATTACATATTTCGAGCTCATATTGTGGTGCCATACATGTATAGAACACACTACATCTTTCAACCAATCAGTCTAACATGACAACCGCGAACATTTATCCACCGCGAACATTTCTGCATTTACAGTACACCTTAACATGTAAGCCTTGTGGACAGTGAACACTCCAAGTGGCGCCGGATTTGCTTCCAACGGAGACGTCTGTGAATTGATTGTCTACATACTGCAAGGCGGTGCCGTTAACCAAATGGTTTCAAGAGTACAATCTAGCATTGAATATGAAGGAGCCTGTCACCCACCGTGACCTGTATGGTTTCTCTATGCTTCCTATTTTCAGTGTAACTTTAATCACTCCCTACAGGAAAACCGGCTTAAGGCTTCGGAGTGCTATCAAATTGGTACCATTCGTAGGAAAAGGGACGTACGAATAATAAAAGTCCCATAGCCTTTTTTGAGGCCGTAGGGGCAGTTTCTTATAATTCACTCAGTGGCTAGACATGGAATTGAAAGGTGGAGCCTAATACTTTTCGTCCAACGCCTTTTATCTCCAAGTACCCATTTTCTGACTTCTAGATGAAGTAAGCCAGGCGCCTAACCAGAAATACTGGGAATCAAACAGATGACCTCTTGATTTCGTGTACACCAGTCTAGCTCCTCCTCAATCTTTGGACGCCACCCAACAACTATAAAGTCGATACCATTGGTAAATTCAAATTGTTGACAGTATTGCGATATCCGATAAATCACATTTTACTCAAATATTGAATTCATGTTCTCCTATTACTACAGTATTAATAATAGTTCGTTGTAGGGAAAAGTCATGGTGCTTTACCTCTTCAAAAATGATGATCACTGTGAGTAAAAATGCATTGATCCTTGTTACCCTACAAATGCAATTATCTGGAATGTACTAATTCCCTAGGATACCTCACGAAGAAAAGGTAAGCAGGCTAATACTTAACCTTTGCATACTCAAATTAAAGCTACTCCTCCAAACGCTTTGGTTTATTTTGCCTTTTGTAATTACGGATTACTTAACCGTGCGCACCTCTAATCCGAATATGGTGGACATCCAAAAATCGAACCTAGCTAATGATTTGATGGTTCTGTGGTGGCACGAAATTGATTTCCAATTGAAGTGGATCGGACTGTCTGTAGACATGCTAATAAAATAGCAATTTATTGTATCAAGTCGTTTCCTTGGTAGGTATAAGAGGTTGGACCTGGTTCAGGTCAACTGCAGCCTCTGCCAACAACCAGCCGCCATGCTATGGCTCAATATGTTTAACATTGATAGTTTGTGCAGCGTAACTGTCCCTGTAGCTCAACTGGTATTGGCCTCAAAGTTGAGTTCCTGGTGTCATTCATTTGGTTAATGGGAGACACAGTTTCAAGAGCAAGGGTCAGGCAATCTCTGTAGCGGCTATATCGTCTTTTGGAAGGGACGTAAAATGGAGTCTCGTGTTTGAGGAGATTACTTTGTTCGCAAGTAAAGGGGGAAGGGCTAGCAACCCCTTCAAAATATACCCTGCTACAGAAACAACAAGGAAACTTGCTGATCCATGTGCCACTAGACACTACAAGGCGAAAAACAACATGGTAACTGTGTCTACTTATTTATTTAGTAACCTGCGTAGTCCAGATCACCAAAGAGATACAACCATAGCCTGTCAAACACACGACATTTTAAAACCTGACGTTCCGCTGCAGTACCATGGAAAGCTGTCAGGGGATATCTAATCAGTTCTTCGAATTGCCAGTATACTATTGACTTGTCACGTTATGTTCACAAACACGCACACGCGCAAACAAACACACGCGCGCGCGCGCGCGCACATAAACACACACTAATAGCGACACAGGCCCTTTTTGACCACATTTCCGACGGTAATAATGCAATGACTCGCATAGGCTTTATTCTAAATGTCGCGTGGTTCCAATTAACAGAATTCTTTCATGTCGTTCGATTTAATGCGGCCATCCATCTCTGTTGGCTGCTTCAAAGGGGAGGTAATGGTTTTAGAAATAGCCGGCAATTAGATTCAAGGCCAGGTTATATGGCCTTCATGTAATAAAGATTGAGTGCGAAGACGTCAAAGTTAGATGTACCCTTTGTTGCTGTTATTGCTTAGTCGACAACAAGGTCAGATGTGCTTACC
>NC_049992.1:17353753-17382776 GCF_000003815.2 Branchiostoma floridae | reverse complement strand
AAAAAAAAGTAGACCGGGCGAGGGAGAGACTGAGCCGGATCCGCTTGGATGTCATTAGCACAACAGGACTGTCAACTAGCCTTTAGCTGTCACTACCCTGCTGACAGAGGCAAATGCAATAGAGTGGAGTATGAATACAAATAAAGTGAAGCCGAGTGGCACAGTGGTATTGTGTTCGCCTCGTGACCGAGAGGTCGCGGGATCGAATCCGCCTGCCGTGCTGCCGGTCTTGTGCCCTTGGGGAAAGGCACTTTACACGACTTTCTTCACTTTACTCAAGTGAAAATGAGTCGTCCCTCGGATAGGACGTTAAATGGAGGTCCCGTGTCTGGGGAGAGCCACACCCCGGGCACGTTAAAGAACCCGCCACATGTGCGATGGTGCGGTGTGAGTGGTTCAAAACCTACAGTTCCTTGGCCGCACCTGGGGCAATTACTGTCGTATTGAGGTCACCTGAGTGGCGCCGAATGGCAGCTCGCTTCAGACACTTGCGACAGTCGTATTGAGGTCACCTGAGTGGCGCCGAATGGCAGCTCGCTCCTTGCGATTTAGCCCCGACTATTGTAAGCTCCTCGCAATTCAGCCCCTGGCTGCAAAGATTGAGTAGTCGGCCCATCCAATAACAATAATAACAATAACAAAGAGAGAGGAGGAGTCTCGTCGTTGTACTAGTTTTCATAGATCTTAGTTTTGATAACATCCCTTGATTTCTGTCCTCACTAAATCCATTGCCTCAAGAATTATACGTTAAGAAGACTTCAAAAACAATGGCATTTTCCATGAACTCAAAATGGCGTCGTCACGTCACCTGGAGGTCAAAGGTCACACCGATCACATGACACCGTGGGTGTTGTACATAGAGGAGAAAAGCGGTGCGGCCTCAGATGTAATTCCATCATCCATTAAACGTTTTCTCGCATCATTTCCGATCCGCTCTCGGCAGAGAACATTAACGAAACAAATCATAGATTTAATTTTAAAGTCGATAAAGTGTAACATGAAAGTTTTAGGTTGATAGCTTTACTATGACGTAGATGAGTGGCAATAACCCTTGTTTAACAGCCCGGAAACGACTTGGGACCGCTGGAAGCGCTTTTTGAATGCAATCGTCTTCCTGCAAACCTCACAGGGGGTCCAACAAGTCATTTGTCATCAGTCAAATGCTTACAGAAACTTTGTCGATGAAGTTTGGATTATGCACCGCTGCACATCATAATTTGATTCTAGCGTAACAGAAAGTTTTGAAAAGGAAACCATAATGCCTTACACAATTTTCATATTCATGTTAGCTTCTGATCAGGATTTATCTTAGCAAAGATATTATAAATCATTGATATCATAGTGGATCTAGAAACGTATGGTAAACATTATGATACGTATTGGCTATTTTCACTGTTCTTGCTTTTCCTATCTTACACATACGTTCAAAGATATTGTTGTAAAGACATCATCCTTTTTAAGTTCGGGTCAAGAACTAAATTCTTTCTACAAGTCTTAGAGTTTCTCTATAGATGTCACCCTGTAGTACCTTGTCTCCAAGAAGGTACACTTCGTTACTTCAGTCCTTCTTGTATCGTGTAGCTCGATTTGGAGTTTTCAGCTCGGATATATTCCTTATGTTCTTACTAAACAACCTGAATCCATCGTTATGTATTGCTACTCTCTGGAATGTCGCAGGGGAGAGGCCTACGGCGGCCCACGGACATCAGACGTCGTACAAGGACTCATCACTAATGGCTTATATACGCTCAAGGTCTGAAATTCCCGGCAGCTATATTCTTTAAAGCCTTTTCTGTTTCCTCGTACCTAGGGAAACCACGCCATATTCTATTAGTGTAGAGCACCTTGTATGGTGGGTAGATCCTATGGGATCCGAACAAACGGCGTGGCCATTGATAAGAGCACTTGGCTATCGTGACTCTGTACCAGCCCAACTAGCACTATAAAATCCTAATGTGCAAAACAAGGAACAAGCGGGTTCGCTAACCTCTGTACGTGCTGAAATTGAAGCATTTCGCGGATTCAAAGATACACGAGACACATGTCTATTTAAGTCACTGATTGATTGAAGAAATGCTTCATTAAGTCAATTTTGCCACTACGTCATAGCGCTGTGATCAAACGAGAATGATATGGCAACTTCTAATCAAAATACCATGGTGAGATAAAAGTAATGTATCATGCATACTGCGTTCGGATTCGATGTCTAAGAAACGGGATACTATAACTTGTTTAAGTCGCTGTAAATCTGAACGGCTTACGTTAGAGCACGCCTTACTGAGTCGTAACTTTGATTGAGGTTGTTGATCTCGAATTCTACCGATGAAGTGTGCTTCCTGTGAACAATTGCTCATTTGTGTAGAAAGTATTCAACTGGTATCCTCTTCCTAATGATGTTGTTTGTAGCAGTGTGGAATTCTACTTAGTCTTTGCTTAACCCTATTCAGACCGGGCTTTTTTGGTCATCCCTGGACCGGGGGGGGGGGGGGGGGGGGGGGGCTTTTGAGGCCCTCCACTTTGAAGTCCTATAACTCTAAAACGACGTGCCATATGGCCACCAAATTTTTAGGACATGATATCGAGATAATATCTGACAAGTATTTGACGTTTGACGTTACGTTGACGTAAGATGACGTAATAATGACGTCATCAATTTGATTATATTGGCCGGACCCACGAAAAAAGGGTATTCTCAGAAAACTTCAAATTATTCTACAAAAATGTAACAACAAGTGCAGATAACAGAATAATAATGTTTATTACGACTTGCGTTACCAATAGCAACACCAATGATGTCAAAATGACGTCATAAAATGACGTCATACACATCTAAGATACCAGCTGGGCTCCGCCATATTATATCCACCACCTTGAATTTTTAAAAATACTTTTTTTGCAACAAATAATCACAAAGGGCAATGGAAATAGACTTAATTCATTCATTTAGATGGTTTTTGATGAAAAAATACCAGGTAGTTATAAATTTTAAGGGATAATTAGCTCGTTATTCTTGATCTGGCCATACGGTCCGCCATCTTGGATTTTGGGCCGATGACGTCATGAAATTAGCATAATTTATGCATGTATAATTATGAAAGATATGCTAGATAATATAAGATTTTATTTATGTAACAAAATAGCAGTAATATAGCAAATAAATGTGAAAAATACATTGTTAGAACAAAAAATAGTGATTTTTGGCAAAACAGCCTGTCAACAAACGGTTGCCATGGCAACACGAAAATATGGAAAATTTGTCAAACTTCGTGAAATTGTTGCCAACAATATTTTAGGAAAACTCACCAAATTTGGTGGTCCTAGCGTAAGCCGTTCAGGCGTTATAGGACATCAAAGTAGGCGCGGGCCTCAAAAGCCCCCCCCCCCCCCCGGTCTGAATAGGGTTAAAACACAACATGCTGAAGTATTTGGTTAGGATCTAGGAATAAGCATACATATACCTCAAAGGTGCGCTGACTAGAATTTAGAACGCTTCTGTTAATTGCACTGAATCCCCAACCAGTGCGGTCCATCTGAATAACTTCGCATTATTGCACCACAAGGATAATTGCACGAAATACGTTGGCAAATGGGGTGTGCAATTAAACGGATTCTATTTCTTGACAACAGCCATGTATGTATTACAATCATTAATCGTTGGGACCGCATTTGTAACACTCTATCAATTATCTTTCTATGTAAATGATTTGCGTTTGGTACCGCATCTATAAAAAGCGACACCTATAGCTGCAGTACAATGCAAATCTATCAGCATTGCCCTGTGAAAAGTCACTAAAACTTAATTTGATGAAATAATAAAATGATTTTCTTATTCTATTTGTATTCACTTATATAGATTTACAATGTTTTTATATAATATGTATTTTACTTATTTCATTTTGTGTGTATCCATATATATGGAATCTGTGCGAGTTGTTTCCCCATGCAATAACGAGTTTCCTAACTGTAACATTTTTATGGGGACTGAAACCTTCCGTAGCACATATACAATCACGCTGCCGCGCTAGAAAATCTTCTCGGCGCCAACCTTCCTAACACCCTCGCCTGTAAATATTGCTCTCCTTTGAGCTGTAAGGACTGTAAACTTTGCCCAACGCAGGAAATGTGAGCGCGTCAGCAGAATTCATTCCAATGACACACAAAATCGAATCATACGCATCTCTGGCAGTAGGATGTGAAAGGAAGAAAGCATAGAATGATGCGTTGGTAACTGGGAGACACTAGTTTAAAACCTTAGGATGGCATCTCGGGGGGGGGGGGTCTCTAAATCTTAATGCCTCCGCGATGCTCTTGGACAAAAGTACAGAGGCCTCCACATCCATACCTCTGCACAATATATTTAAACTACGTTTGATGCTTTCGTAAAAATCTCGACACGAATGTTCTGATTCTTCTTCAGATATGTGTATGCAACCAGAAGTTGTAAGTCAGACACAGTGGTTCTTTTTTTCCTACATATGATTACAAAACCGTTTTTATTAGAGATTGGCATATAGTGATGACCTTTAATGTCACATATTATGTTTTGTTAAAAGCCTGCAAAATACATATTGTTGTTCTTAAGAAAATACGCCTATAGATATACTGCCTATCTCTGCTCCCCCATTCTGCGTGTAATGTATAGTCGCTTCTGTTGATAGCGAAGAAAAATTGGGGATCTTTACGACCGTGGTCGTGTTATATAAAGGTGACCACTTTTTCACTAGGCCGTTATCGCAGCTGGCTAAAGTGAGTATAGCGCAGGCACCCTTCCATCTTGTTTCATCCACATCGATTCTTTGCTCCCTTGACTCTCTAAATAAAGCCAGGAGTCCATGATACGGGAATGAGTCATTCTTCAGAGGCTGTAGGCGAATGGTTTTATCTGGTTCCATCGCATAAAATACTGATCTTCTTTTCTGTGTCCTGAAATACAAACTTGCTGTTTTCTTCTAAATCGTATCTTAGGGGCTGATGGAGGTTAGATATTTCCTGTAAAACGAGCTGTGAATGTGCACCACTATAAGTATGTACACGAAGGGATTGCCGTGAAGAACCCGTGAACTCCTAAAAGGGTCAACATTACTTCTAGGGAACTCTCGTCACCAGTAGGAGGCCTTTTTACCACTCTGGAAACACAACTGCAGGTATTCCAATATCCGTAGGCATACTATGAGTAACGTATTAATAACAGTGCCAATTTGGTTTATGTATGTCAGTTATCAAATGCTTCTGCTCATCGAAAGGTATCTGCTGAGCTAGCTTGAGTCAGAACAGAAATGACTATAAATTCTTGTTACTGTTGATTGCTGATTTTGTAGGCGTCTTTCCTATTATTCCTTACAAGTTACAAGTTAAGGATAACAAGACTTTCATGTCTTCCGGGCTTTACAAGCTCTCTCTCGTAAAACGAGGTAGAATGCTTTCTTCGATCGTTTACGCTACAGTGAGGGAGGAATATATACGGACAGTCTCTTGTCAATATAATGTTTCCAGATGCCCAGCTTCTTTCTTAATTAGCTATATCTACATTTCCCTGCCATTAAACATACTATGAAACAAAGACACCACTCTCTTGGATTTGAATAATGAAGAGGATTTCCCACAGACCGCCTTAAGAAATGATACCGTTGCCAACATGAGCTTTTGATGCACGCCAATGCTGCTATCGCGCCATTGCAGCGTCTTCGATGAGTCAAAGGTCATGGTTTGAGGGAGAGGTCATGATGTAACTTTATATTTATTTATTTATTTCATCTTGAAAACAGATGGGTAGCCCCTACAACAGTGCATAGTTGATTTCCAAGGGGGCCCATCAAACATACATGTAAAATAATAAATACAGGACAAAAAACGTGGTTACAATCAGTCAAACTTTGAACATCCAGGGACAACATACAGTACAGAAAACATAAAACCGGTGCGTCAAAACATAATCAGTGTCCATACTCATGTCGAAAACGTTCCAAGGTCAAAATCAATATGTCAAGAGATGGAGTGGAGGTCAGAGGTCAAATCATATATCAAATCATGTGTAAATCGAAAATTAATGAAACTGAAATTTACAAAGTATGGATAGTAAATCATATGTAAGGATTGAACAAACAAAAAAATTAAAACAGTAAGGCACATCAGAGACAAAGGTGCTTTTCCATACTAAGTTCCAATATTACTTGAGGTCAGATATACATGTGTTCTTCAGAGCTGTTTTAAAGCCTTTTAGTGTTGTGATGTTTCTTATGTTATCTGCTAGTTTGTTGTACTGGCTAGTGCCAGTGTATGCAAATGTTTTTTGTCCACATGTGGTGGTGTAGCTTGGTGGGTGTAGTTTAGTGGTCTGCCTAGTGTTGTAAGTATGGATACGAGAGTTGTGCTGAAATGTGGCGGATAGGTATGTTGGTGCCAAGCCTGTCAGACATTTGAAAACCATAATGCACGTGTGCTCAAATCTCCTATCAGCCAGGTATTTCCAGTTGAGAGTTTGGTGGAGGTTCACAATGCTGATGTCCCGTTGCCTACGTTGTAGCACCACCCTTGCCGCTCTGTTTTGTAGTATTTGTAGTTGCCGTTGTTTGGTGGCCCCACAGGTTCCCCAGACAGTGTCACAATAGTCGAAAATAGGCAATATCATAGTCTTGTACAACATGTCAGCAATACTGAAAGTCAGGCAGTGTCTGAGGCGTCTAAGTAGTCCAATCCTCTGTGACACCTTACTACAAACTTTGTCTATATGTTCATTAAAGGACAGGTGGGAGTCAAGGTACATACCAAGATATTTGAACGTATGAACTCTTTCTATGATTTCTTGGTCAATTTCGACTGTCAAGGACTGTGCTTGCTTTAACCTGTTAGCAGTGCCAAATAACATCCATTTAGTCTTGGTTACATTTAATGTTAAACGATTTGTTTGGAACCAAGTGGCCAGACCAGAGAGTTCATAGTTCAGAATTGACTCAATATGTTTTACATTGTTGCTGGGATAGAATATTGCTGTGTCATCAGCATACAAACATATTTTACATGTGGTAACTACATCAGGTATATCGTTAATAAATAAATTGAAGAGCAACGGGCCCAGTATTGAACCCTGGGGCACTCCCAGTGTAACAGGTAAGTATTCTGACCTACAACCATTCAGAGAGACAATTTGTTGTCTCCCCGACAGGTAGTTGCTGAACCAAAGATGCTCCACACCCTGAATCCCGATCCATGACAGTTTGATCGAAACTGTTAACTCGAAATTACTGGCGTGGAATGAGTTCAGTGCAGACGGTACAGGCAGAACATTGCGATGGATATGTTTTGTATTGATAGGTGTACATCAGGGAAGACGTTTCAAACCCAAAATATACAGCTAAATATTGGAGGAGAGTATTCATGGTTGGTAAAAGTTATAAGTTAGTATATCTGGCATGTTCATGTAGGTTAACAACTCGTAGCAACCTCACAGTCCACTGTTCCAATTAGCTGGTAACTAGGAGACGCTGGTTCAAAACCTGGGGTTGGGGCTGCACCCGTCTTTCGGAAGGAATGGGAACGCATTCCTGTTATCTCCTGTGTTTCTGCTAAAGGTTATCAGTTACTTTTTTTTGTTCTAAGTAGAGTATTTTTGAACTTGCCAATGAGCATGTTAAGAATGATGTTTGATAGAAAGATTACTAATGACTACAATAAACAAAGATCAAAGACTACAACATGTTCAGCACAAATGTTACAAAAAGCAGAAGTTCTGCTGCGGTACCATGGCCACACATCGGAGGCTAAAATTGATATTAACCTTCGTCTTCCCAATTCCAAAATATCATTGTAATAGATCCAGATGATCTAAAGATATACTGGCCACAAATATTGGGAAACACGCACAAAAAAACAATATCTCTGTACTTCGTGGAGGTAACTATCAAGGCCAAGCCATTAGAATGTCGCTTCTTGTTCACAGTGATCTTCCTGTGCAGGTATAATACAGGATGTTTCATAAAAGCTAACCAAAGGACAAACATCACAGCGCCTCCATTTAGACAGTAGGTTTTAGCCTCAAAGTAGCCTGCCTAGACTTAATGGTAGGGAGCATTTTGTTAAGACCGTCCCTGGGGAGAAGATGTACTTTGGAACGGCTTGTGTGATGCGTTACCAGCGACATCAAATCTACCTCGGTCACTTTAGTCTCATACCTACCCATTCATCATTCACCGGTTACAGCCGGAATAGGGAACATCATCCGCTACTGTCCATCATATAAGACTATATTTAGTCTTCGTAGTCCTTTATTTTAGTTGATCAATGTAATACCAAAGTCATTTCGACATGTAGAATTAATGTTATAAATGTCATATGATGAATACGTGGAAGCGTTGACATTCACAAGGTAATAATTATAACATCTCGCTATCATGGTCCAATTCCACATCAATGATTTCAATAAGACGTCTTTATGTTTCCCTCACGTGATGTGAAAGAAAATGACAAGTTTGTTCTTTCACGATGGCATGCTCTTTGGAGACGTTTTTGTAACATCTAAATTGTTTATATCTGATTAAGATTCATCACCTGTATGGTTGAATAAACCATAACATTCGTTTGGAATTTGAAACATTTCACTTATGTACGACGTACTAACTGCACCTAAGTTGAGTTGGGCACATTTCCGTTTTGATAACTGTGTCTCTGTTGAAAACGTTGTGACAGATCTAGCCGCCGGCGGCCATCTTACTTTTGCCTCTGGAGACATTATACTCGGTCTTCGAATTCTTCAAGGCCTTTATCCACCAGCCTCCCTAGTCTGTCTTTGGGAGTTTTTGCCGTATACTTAGGAAGAGGTGCCAATTGGGAGTTTGAGAAATTGCGGTCCATTCGTTGAGCCTACAGGCACCAAGGATTAGGTCTAGGAAAAAAAGTGTTATACCCGACCCTAGGAAAAACCTGCCATCCCTAGCCTCTTTATTAATCGGCCACTTTTAAGGAACATTCTTTATCTAACTGATGAGTGATCATGATCAAATCAGATCTTCTGTATTCTACTCTGCTAACGTATTAGAGAACGTGAGAATTTATAGTGATATTGATCTTCTTTGTTCAGTTCATCAGACTGAGTATACTTGTATTCATCCTATGTATATTTGTATAATCATATATGAAAAACACCAGTACCTAATGCACTTTAGTTTTACATTGCTAAAATGGATCACGACCAAAATCAAGAAGAAAAAAAAGATAATTAAAGAAATGAGAGAATACCTACCTACCGATCGATTTTTTTCAGGACCGTTAAAGGAAACATTGCTTTAATTTATTAGGCCTAAGTCTGTTGAGTTTAAAACTAAAGCTTCTTGAGAACGACGCTGTGCAAATGCGTCACCGGTAGATTTATATAGCTGTGATGGGTGTAATGTGCCAGGTAAAACTACCGTGAGCTCTCAAAAAAACAGCAACTTTTATCACTCAAGCCTAATGACTCGTCACTGAGCAATACGTTCGTAAAAACGCATGCTATGAATGTACAATTACATATTGGGTGATGGTTTTATCCTCTATAAAAACATAGATGATTTGTTGTATGGGATTCTCCTATAAACATCATAAATTTATACGGTTTCACTCTGAATTGTTCTATCTCCCTTTCGCTCTGAATTTTTCTATTTCAATTTGTTCTCACCTAGCATAAGGATTGGTGATGACTGTTTCAGTCTCGGAAGAAATTCAACAATGTAGTCATGAAGATACTGGGACCATCCAAGTGCTGTTCATTAAGGTTTTGAACATTTCATCACCGACGAGCTCGACACTACTGCGAGGCTGTTGATTCGAGAGCTGAAAGATATGGAAAAGTGATGGGGGTCATCTTCAAAGAGATACATGTTCATTCACAGCTGGAGCACTTTGGCTCCATGCCGAGAGAAAACACAACCGTGGAACGAAAACACACCTGTGGGATGTGTGGCACCACTCTGTGTTGACCTCATGTTTTGCACTCACCCAGGCAGTCATTTACTTTGCTTTGAGTATTGACAGAAACGTCTATCAAATGAGTCAACCTGGGTGTCTGGCCCCTTGCGACTACTGTTGGTACTACATGAAATGGTTTTTGAAATGTAGCACACATAATGCAAGGGGCTCATTCTCAATCCAGCCAAAATATTAAACGGTCTTACAGTTAGAAGGAAATAAAGATTACTATATAAAACACAACAAAAGACAAATCGTCAAGAGTTATCTTTATATTCTAATTGATATACGCATTTGTAGTTCTCAAAAACTGTCCGGGTTTTAAAATTCGACCCTAGCATAATCCGAGCGGCTACTTTTATGACATACAAGTCAATTATATATATGAATATATATATTGATATTGATAAGTCGACATGTTGACTCTAGCTTGTAATTTACAGTTATTATGTAGCCCTCTTAAGATAAAAGTCGCACAGCAATTTGTTATATTTTATGTACCCTCAAGTCATTTCATTCACAGTAGTTGTACCGCTTGTGGCGCATCCTAGCGCCTGCAGCAATGGCAATCCGAACATAGCAACATAAGCCAAATGTACATTAATTGAAGATATGGAGATAAAAGTTATGATAAACGAGCTTTCTCTCAAACCATTAGGAGAAACAACCACTCAAAATGGTTGTCAAGAGACGTATAATAAATTGGCAATGATGTAACGAAATATAGAGGCTTTACATTAAATGTTAATGGCACCCAACGGTGAGGACTCGCTTTATTACTTACTCTAAATCATATATTACTCAATTTGACAAAGAGATATCGTCCTATGTGGAGAAATCCAACACCGCCTTATTTTTATGGTGAACACTTTATTGCATACGAGCAGAAAGTTTTAACTTATTTTAAGTTATCATTTTTTTGTTAAACATTGCCATGTTGAGTCTATTACATGAATGTCAAACTCTGGGAAACACAAAACTGACGCGAGCGTCCGTAAAAAAGTCTTTGGAAAAATATTGCTTCTAGGGTGAAATCTTTTTATTCAGGAAGGTTGAACAAATGGCTGAACACAAAGTTGACTATACCAAAAACAGATTCTTCCCCTCTGTTGTTTCATATATAATTCTTTGACTTTGGATTGACTTCGGCATTCGACGATATAAGTATCTACTTTCAATTTCAATTTGAAATTGATGGTATATGCTTCCTAATCTTGCAGCTGCTGTTTACAATTTAAAGTATGGTCGACTTTTTATGGTAACGTTAAACGAAAACTGATGCGCGCGCGTATATCATCCATATAACCGAATCACCATGACCTTATGAATGTGTTTGTCAAGGTTTGCCCAGCACAAAAGACGATGATTGTATGTGGGGCCTTGACAGATAAAAAGATTCCCAAAGGCACTAGGAAAACCTTTACATGGCGGTGCAATCTAATATTGTAACAAAGCTAGTATCAGATATTATTTTTATTGGTCTGTGACTCATGTTTTGATCAAGCCAAGAGAAACGAGACTTGAATATGAATGCAGCATTTGTTATTCTTTCGTTGTTCCGTTCCGCTCTGTCATAACCTGATATGTTACTATGCTCTCTGATGTTATGCCATGTTATATGTTTTAATAGTGCGCTGTATCATATTGTTATAGCGGCCTATAAGGATATAGAAGTTAGTCTTCTTAAAACCCTTGTCTTGTTGAGCCCGTTTATATACCGGATGGACATATTTAACCCTTGTCATGCTGAGCTTGCTATTTTTATGGTGTTGGGGTATTTCTTTTGTAAAAGTTTCATACCACTGCAAAGCCCATCGAATGGGGGAGTAAATCTGCAGCAGAAGCCCAGAACAGGTCAAGTTTTACTTGTATGATGAAGAACTCAGATCTGGAGGGTTAGATTGTCCAAAAAAATCACCAGTGGGACAAGGGTTAGATTTCCTTTCTTTCTGGCAAAAAGTTCAAGCTACAAGAACAAACATGTTTCCGCTGATAGATAGAGTCGTGTTACTACTCATTAAGTACATCCGTTGCAGCAATGTTCAATCAATCCGCCGTAAATAAGTGGTTGCAAGTGTACAAAAGAGAAATCCCTATGTAGTCTGAGGCCAATGCATGGGAGTAACCCCTCTATAGCTTTAACTATCCACAGAAAAACTTCAAATATAGAGATCAGTCATACCTCTGTACAGTTATCATTCTAGAAACACTTGAAAAACGCCCCTGCAGATCTAAAGCAAGCTGCTAGTTTGCCCTAAACTACAAAATATCGCTCATACATCAAAAGCCATCTGCCACCAAAACATCAAGCCCACAGCATGTCCAGGACCGATCGTTCTGCTGCAGCTCCAAAGTGCAAGGCTACACACCGAGTGTTAAAACCCACCTTAACGTACCAAATCTCATTACAATGCATCCACTGGTTCTAAAGTTATGCTGGCTGCAAATATTCTGAAACATAAACACGCACATAGACACACAGACGCACCAAATATATAACCTCTACTTTTCATGGAGGCAGCAAAACAACATAAAACGTTGACACTGCTGCAATATACAAAGCATTACAAATGGCACTATTATGGCAGTAGACAGTTTGTAGACAAGAAGATACATCGCCATGATATTAATTTCCTGGAAGACTTCTCAGCAATGAACGATTTAATAGAAATCTAATATGATTTGAGACACCCTGTTACCTTCGGGGTACAAATCAAATCATATCGTGGAATCTCCCAAAGGGAAGTAAAACTTGTCTTTGTTATGGTGGGCGTTGTGAGGGGTTGTTCTCGTTGTAAACTACCTCCACTGTTGGGACTTGCGTGGGTGGGTAGATCTGTCTAGTTTTGATAGGAATATTGGAAACAAAACTCCAGAGGGTACGGAGAGAAGCTTGGTTTCACCAAAAAGCAGTAACTCAAGCAATTCGATACATGGTTTTGGAAACAGTTGAACGTTTCAGATCTAGCTTGATAGTATCCACAATCTTTTTCTTCGGCGACACTGAAGAGATCTGGACGAGCCTGGGTTTTTAAAAACCTAACCCTCAGCTCTTAGCATTCATAGAGCGCAAAAAAAACAGTTTCTGCCAGATCTCTTCAGTGTCAAGGACGAAAGATAGTGGGCGATTTCTGAAACGTTTGACAGTTTCCAAAATAATATCCAGTCACAGTGAGGTCGCAACAGGATTTCTCCCTAGTGGCTTATGTACCTTACCGAACAATCTGGATCTTTAATCATAAGAAGTGTTCCAAGAAGCTGACTAGATTTTTAAAAAAGGATGGGATGAATACTGACTGGCTAGAAGTCTCAGACAAAGTGGAGAGAGCTTAAGAAAGACTGATTGCAGCTGCAGAGTCCATGGCAGCAGAATACAGTAGACTACTATTACTAGGGGTCTCAGAATAAGTAATTAAGTTGAGAAGACGTTGGCTTGAGCCTGTAAGTTTTTATTAAACGGAGAAATCAAATGTGGCAAACAGTGTAAGGGAATAAAACCAGTTGTAGACTTCTAACGTAATAATAACAGGATCTGGATTGATAGTCAGACAGTAAACGTCGGGTGTAAACAGGTCATTGTCCTCAGAAATCGGTAGACCATTTTAAGGCTGGGTCGATATTGAGGTATCTATGGTTCAGTAATATGGCTTGCACAACCGCATATCACTACTACCATCTGTCTAGTCCTCCCTCCCGAATCTGATTTTCAGCCAATGTCTATCATAATAAATATACAACTCCATTGCTAGTCGTTACCAAGGATGTAATGTAACATACACCAAAAAGTAGTTACTCAAGCAACTGGATATGGTTTTGGAAACGGCCAGACGTTTCAACTGGAATCCACCAGTTTTCGTCAGTGACACTGAAGTGATCTGAAAGAAACAGGTCTTTTATGGTCTAACTATGAATGAAGACAATTTCAGATGTCCAATAGGAAACGTTGTAAGACAATTCAGACTGAAGACAATTTAGATTTCCAAAGAAAACAAAGGTAAGGCAAAATCAAGCTGAAGACAATTTGGATTTCAAAGGATAGCAAGGCTAAGACACAGTTAATGCAAATGAGTCAATTAGCTCCTGTTGTTTTAGTTGCAGGAGCTAAAAGTTTTAGCTTGAGCAACTACTTTTTGGTGTATCTTATTACCTGGATGTCTAACCTACATCGACGTGTAATGTAACATAACCTCCATTCCATTATATGGCATGACTGGAACGGACCAGATAAACTGGCACGAACCAGTTTGATGATAACCACAAACACCTTATTTGGCGATGTGGCTAAAGTGGTGTTTATACGTACCAGCTAAGTATAGCACATCGCGTATCACCTTGCTCTAACGTCGTGTTGATTTGACCATTTGGATTATATCCGCGAGCGCATTTATTTTCGCCCCTTTCCAACACGATTTTTGACCGTACTGCAAATCGTACAACGTAGCTGCAAACTCAAATATATACCGTAAGTTGCATCATAAATGCTTAACCATTAAATATATACTAATGTCGTGAAATATATATATATATATATATATATATATATATATATATATATATATATATATTTCACGACATTAGTGAAATATGTCGTGAAATATATCGTGAAGTATGTCGTGAAGTATATGATTTTATCACCTACGTCAGAAAGGTACAAAAGCTAGAAACGATGTCATAAAATCTACATTATCAAGATGGGAAACTTCTGCTTTTAATAAAACTTTCCTTATTCAATAGCGTACTTGGATGAGTGACAGCAGTTTCTTAGGAAGGCGGAGACGTTTGAATCCCGAAGACAGTTTTATTTCCTCCCCACGACCTCTGCATGCAAGATATGAAGGTATCTTCTGGCTCCACTCCCGCGGCAGTAAGCTTAGTTAGCTCGCGGGAGAATTACCTCTGGAGACGCAGACAATAAAGGCAAAGCGAAGGATGCACCATGAGTCCCTGTTTATAACTTGATTGATTGCCTTGGCCTTGGCAGCTTACTGAACGCAAGCATTCAGCACAGTGATGTTATTTATGTACTGTGACTGAGCTGTGCAACTCAGGTGATACGTACGGCGCCTTCCCTCAATCTACAACATACTTTGACCTTTGACTTTGACAGGTCACGTGACGACAAACCTGAACTGATGAAAAATGGCGGATGCCGTTGGAAAGGCTTCAAACGAGCCTTCAGTGCAGTGATATTGTTTAGGCACTCTCACTGAGCTGTGCAACTCAGGTGATAGCGCCCCCCCCCCATAAAAATCTACAGCATTATTTACCTTTGACTTTCAGGTCACGTGATGACATACCTGAACTGATGAAAAATGGCGAATGCCGTTTGAAGGCTTCTCACGAAACTTTTGTTTTTTACAGCCGTATGTGCCAATCTTAATTCTTTATTCTAAGATATGAAAGTGATTTAGACATGTCTACGAGTGAGAGAGAACCCTGGAAAAGACAGAACGGTAACTTATTGCAGGAATAATGTTGATTATTTCAGTAGGTAACAACTATAAAAAGGTCCTGTTCAATGTACCTTATAAAAGCAATCCATGCAGGAATTCTGGTTACTTTTGTCACAATGAAAAGCAACCAAACCATTGTAAGTCATACCTTTCAATTCCATTAAATGCAATGTGAGCTACTTTGAGGTATCATGTAGATCTTCGGATATTCTTTTGCAAAAACAAGAACTCTTGTACAATTGCTAAATGTTGTGTCGACTTGGCTGTTGTGCAAAGGTCCCAAGTGCCGGAAAGTTTGACATGTAGGCCTTCTTTTCTGTTAAAGGTTGGATTGTATATTTTAATAGATTCCCTCCCTAAATCACCGCTTGAACAGGATGAGTTCAAGGTCTAGGATATCTGTGTACTTGAAATTGAAAGAGTATTCCTAAGTTCAAAGGTGTACTTTATGATCATTAACAGTGGAGACGGAATGACACTTGTTTGGTTAAATGGTTCATAAACTACACATAACCCTCCCTTGATCCACAAGTTATTCAGCTGTACACGCCATTTTGTCTCATAAATGTTCTACGCAGCGTTAAGTCCTACATAGACGAAGCCAGGGCCGGTGGAACAAAAGGATCCTTCCTTGAATTATGGACAGTAACGCTGTGCGAAGAGCGTCGTGATAATGAATTCTCTTTTATCTCCGCCACTTTGCGCTGGCTCACTTGTGGAGCCACGGGAAGGCCCGCTGTAATGGGAAGTTGAAAACTAAAGGCCCCCTCTCACTTGACGTGCGGCACGCTTGCGGCATTGCTGCGTTCGTTCACTGCGGTACTGTTTTGTTATTTTCTCCGATTTGTTATAATTCAGATATTGCGCAATACGTAAAAGTGTGACATAGAAGACCACAAAATACACAACAAGTAAGAAAATTCGTTCTTTATCTCTGAAATTCGTTGAGCATCTTCCGAACGCAGCAATGCCGCAAGCGTGCCGCACGTCAAGTGAGAGGGGGCCTTAAGCTATTACAGGAGCATTTTGGAGATGATTGTGCGCAGTCTTTGGAAATGATTGGCCACGCTCTTTTACCACACGTTTGTGTGACCCCTGGTATTCTTTCCACCGAGAACTCATCAACCGAGGGAGGCTACAAAATGATTCCATTTCGCCGTTTAAGTACAGTTATGCCTTGTGATGCATGTCTCCATGGGGGAAGCCTAGTCATTTATTACAGGTACAGGCAAATGTATCAGTCTGAGAGAGAGGACTCGATGAAAGCTCAACTGTTGCCTCCATCCGAATCAAAGCCCAAACGTGTTCAATCTTCTCTAGTTCCAAGCGAAAGCACACTCTCTTTACTTGGCACTCCTTTTCTACCATTGGCTAAGACCTCTGGGCAACCAAAGACTTGACAGATGACTCAACGAACTTCATAGATAGACAACGAATTTGTATTTTTTCTCATGACTTTAAAGTTCATCTATGTTGGTAGAGGTGGTTTTGACAAAAGGTTGAACTGAATTTTCCAACAAAAAAATTGTTTTTGACTGGTGGACTTTAAGTCTTTGTCGAGGATCTAGAGATGGACAATCCACTGTTTCTGTGACGTCACATTACGTAACTCCATGAGCAGTGGATCATAAGTTGCAGAAAGTCTATGTCCCCCTCTTCTACTGTAAAGTATCATGCACTTTCTACTCCTAGCATTTTTTACTTCCCATCATCTATCTTAGAATTAACACCTCCTTTTGGAGTTTATGACTCCTTAAATGCTGTTCTATTTAAACTTGCGGCATACCAGTACACCTCCGACAAACGCCACAACGGTGCAGGAATGACATCTCAGGCCTTCAGGAAGGCCTTGAGAAGATTTGCTTCCCAAAGTAAACGCATCAGGATAACCTGAGCTGCCCAATCTTATAACCTAATGTACGGACAACATTCATCAGTATCAGTGACTCCACCAGTAAAGGTTATAGCATTAGTAACGGCAATTGCGGCATCATTTATTTGGCCTCTCTTGCTCTTAGTCCATTGCAGCAGTAATGGTTACAGTAAATCTTTGATGTGGATTAGATTAGCATTAAGGTGAAAGGACTTAATGCATTTTAGTAAATTGTAGATAATACTTTGGTCAATATCTGTCCGTGGATACATGGCAACATTGCTAACAATAAGGAGGTTCGTGGTGCCCACTGCGCATGCAAAATTGTGGGTAATATGTCAAGGGTGAAGACCCCTAACTTGTTAACAGTTTTTGTCTAAACAATACTTGATAAATGTCCATAAATAATTGTCAAGACATGTTTATGTCTCAGTGGCCTTTAACTTTGACATATTACCCACAATGCGCAGTTGGAAAAATTATACCTAAATACTGTAAATGCATTTAAGTTCGCGGGGATTTAATTTCGCGGTAGCGGGAAAAAGGACTTTTCGCGGTGGATTTAATTTCGCGGTAACACCATAGACTGCAGTCTAATACCATAATAGAAAAATGTTCGCGGTGGTTTTAAGTTCGCGATGAAGTGGTCACCGCGAAAACCGCGAACATTAATCCACCGCGAACATTTCTGCATTTACATTATACCAATCGTAGATGAAAGTCCTTCGCAGTCGCTCTCGATATCTCAAATAAAGGTGTTTTTCAGTGAATCGTAATGAATGGGATGCGAATGGAAAAATACATTGTGAGAGGCTTGTATGATGACTTGGCAGTACACTCTGAACAGTATGTCGTAAACGTTTAGATTTGTCATTGATACAAGGTCGTGTTTCCTATAGCCGACACATTCAACCGGTCTCACTAAATACCGAAAACAACCGAAAACAACTTGACATCTACCGAAAACAACCGAAAACAACTCGAAAAATACCGAAAACAATGAAAACAACTTGATATCTACCGAAAACACCTCAATAAATACCGAAAACAACTCAATAAATACCGAAAACAACTCGAAACCGCCTAAAACAAGGATGAACAACCGATCAGAACTCCAAAACAGCCGGAAAATAACTCTTAAACAACTACTTCTTTCTATCTTATGTTCATCTACTCGTTACTATATAGTAACTCCTTCAATTATTTTCTCCATGGCCGAGGGAGAGAATGGGGTGATTCTGAATGAAGGATTCTTCCAGCAAAGGGGATGTAGCCTTTGGAAAAACCTTTCCATCACGCACTGTTTTATGTAGAGCATTCAACCCCCATCTTACTGCTCAAGCCGTCATTCTACAAAGCAATTTGATCAACTGTGTGTGCAAAGACGGCCTTGTTGCCCTTGAGGACGGCCCTCTAGAACTGAATGCCCCATTAATAGAGGTAGTAATTTCACAAAAGACGAGCTCAGCTATAGAGTTAAACGGACCTTACCAACGGTAACGATCGGCATTTCGAGTGTTATGAGTCCGACCGATGTCGTTATGGGAAGGAACTGAAGAACCTCTTTAGGCCTAGGGAAAATATTCTGTTTGTGGTTACACTGTAAAAACTGGTTTATGTATTGTACCTCACCGGTTTAAACCGAATGTGCTATGTATATATGTATGCATGTAAATGTTTACACAACCGATCCTAGCTAAAATCTGTTTACCCTATCTTTTGGTGCTGGTGGTTGGAGGAAAGGGATCGCACTTGACATAAAATTGTCGATCTGGCATCTTACAATTAGTAATGAAGACTTTGAAGAATCGTTTTTCAACATATTTTTATTATTTCATGTACTTAAAATTGACATTTCCACCAAATCCATTGTCTGTGTAATAACATCTATATAATTAAGATATGATGGTGAAAAAATGGTCTTAATCATTCAAGACTGTTATATTTTCAGGCTCCATAAATCACCTCTGTTGGTATCTGGAATAAGGAAAAAAAACAATCCCTACCGAGTAATGAACCGCCTTTTTTTCTGTACCGAACAGAAGCATAAAATAAATTTTTCTCGGCCTTGGAACAGCAGAGAGAATTAGGCGTCAAGAATGACCTTCAAACGGGGATTCTTGAGTTACTTACCCATCTGTCCATTAGAGTAAATTGGGTGTAACATATATAAGGAAATGAGGAAACGCTACCTATGAAGCGAACGTGTTGGCTCACTAAATGATAAAGCCTGGAAAAGAAAGTGTTGAATGTGGATGTATGGGACAATTACTCTTCCTTTAACAAAAGTAAAACAGGGCCCGACAAGAAACTGGAAGTATTTGAGAAGTAAAATGGAGATCATGTCAGGATCTCTTGAAACGGTCAGACGTTTCGGATAACATCCATTATGTTTCGTGAGTGACACTGAAGCGATCTTCTTGGAGAGTAGGTTTTGTGCCTAACTATTAAGGCAAAGAACTATAAAATTAATGTAAGACCAGTTAAGAAGAACCATCTTGGCGAAGGAAAAAATGCCAAGGTACATGTTAGGGGTGGGTACCGGTACAGAAAATTCAGGTCTAGGTCCGGTTCAAGTCCAGAGGATCAGGTCGAGGTTTGGACCTGAACCTGGACCTGATTTCAGTATTTGAGAACTCGTGAATGGACGAACCTCAAATGGACAATCCATTTCGCAACAAAGAAATCTGCTTTGTGGAGTATTCGACTCCCACTGGCGTTTTACAAATGTTTAGCTCCTGTCATGTTGTTTAAGTTCATGGAGCAAACTCTTTGTTGCGTGTGTAGGGGAGGGGGGGGTTATACTCAAAACTTTGGTTTGAGGTGTCGAATATGAAAATCAATCATCAAAATTGTGTCGACCTTTTCTACTTTAAACTGCAACACAAGTACTTCTACCCACGGGGTCTACATCTTCAGAGAGTGGTGTGCACAAAGAGACAGCACTTCACATTCCACGGGGCATGTCCATACTCTTTCTCCCACGCAGAGCACCCCCTGTGGCCTGAACATTATACCTTGCAGAGCCTATGGTTTTTGGTTTGGTTTGGTTATACAGATCTCCATTAGTGACTGATATGTCACTATTCTTCCTGGAGTCCGGGTGATTTGTAGAGAATCACCAATTCTAGACGGAAGGATTTTGCACCATCGCATACCGCACCCTCGCACGTGTGGGGGTTCTTTAACGTGCCTGGGGTATGGCTCTCCCCAGACACGGGACCACCATTTTACGTCCTATCCGAGGGACGATCCTAGCCGAAGCTATATACTTATTTTTTGCCTGAGTAAAGGGAGGAAAGTTGTGTAAAGTGCCTTTCCCAAGAGCACAAGATCGGTAGCACGGCAGCCGGATTCGAACCCGCAACCTCTCGGTCACGAACCCGAACACGGTCCCGCTGCGTTACGCGGTCCCACCGGGCTGAGGTCTTCACCTTCCTGGGTGTGGCCGCTCATCAGCTGTCAGTCAATCAGAGAATTGCCTAAATGGTTTCCATAGGAAAAGCAGTTTTTCTGACAGCTGGTTGATAGAGTCTTCATCTACTAAACCTCGTCCCAGTTTATGCCTACGTCACATTTCCAAACCGGCCGGACAGCTGTCGGGAACGGAAAGTGAGATATAAAAGATACCAAACTGTACCAGACATAAAAAGAATAGCTGGGACATTATTTTTGTATATTCTATATATACATTTGGTATCTATTTTTCGTTACCGCAAACAGCCCGGCCGGGCCCCGGTTTGGAAATGAGACGTTAGCTTTAGCAGAGCGTCCCTAAGGTACATTACATACTGTAAATGCAGAAATGTTCGCGGTGGATTAATGTTCGCGGTTTTCAAGGCGACCACTTCACCGCAAACTTAAATTCACCGCGAACATTATTCTATAATGGTATTAGACTGTAGTCTATGGTGTTACTGCGAACTTAAATCCACCGCGAAAAGTCATTTTCCCCGCTACCGCGAAATTAAATCCCCGCGAACTGAAATGCATTTACAGTATACAGCGGACAAGACTAAGTAGGAGAGTTGTCCGTACTTCAATTATGGACTCCTGTGTTTCCAGCGAAAACTTGCCAACACCCAGGGGCGTCTCTAAATTGGGCTCACTGATCTCAAATCGAAACTTTCCTAATCCTGGCTTCCCTGTCGGTCCGCATTAAAGACCACTGTAAGTGGAAATGGAGAGGACATCCATGCTAAGTACACCGGGGCAAAATCTCTGTCCCCGCAAATCCGCCAGGAGGGAACGTCCGGTATTATGGATATTTTTGATGGACAAAATTTGGAAGGTCACCCCCACTTTTCTTTACGCGGTTACGTCAGGATTGTGCCCCCGACGACCATTTTTCCCCATAATTCATGGAGTTTATTGCGGCCACTTAATCAATACTTAACATAGATAACATTTCATGAAAAGAGGCTCTAGGTTCCAGAGACCAATTGACATACCTAAATGGGTAACCTAACCGTAACTACTCTGCAAGCGGAAATTAGGCGTCTCTTTGGTTTGTTTTGACGTCTTTGGTTAGGTGGTTTTCTCTGGTTTATTTTGTCAGGTTTTCGTTTTTTCTCCGTCATCCCAAAAAAATTGTAAAAGAAAACAAAATCTTAACCACTGCTTGAAGACTCTAACAACTATACCTGCATGTATCTGACAGTAACATGGGCCCTAACTTCACGCTAGCGCACTACACTCCATCTGGCGCAGCAGAAATTAGGCTTTAAATAAAAACCAAAATACTAATCCCGATCACACGGGGGAAAATTCAGAAAAAGAAGAGTCTATGAGACCTGGTTGGACAAGAGGAAACTGGGGCATTAACACCTTCATGAACAATACATTTCAACATTGAAGTACTCATCTACTTAGACTCCTGGCGAGACGGCAATCACTATTAAATACATCCAACAAGAGTCCAGGATTCTTAATAACTATGGAAACACATCCAATAGGACATCAGGATCTTAATCACGATTAAATTTCATCCAATAGTAGCTCAGGATATCAACCATCACCCTTTTAACATCATGGTAACAGACAGTTTGATTTCGTCAGGAGAGGGCTTTTGAATCTGCTTGCAGGCTGCGTTTCCTGTTCTCTTAGTCAAAGCATTCAAATGCAGCGGTTGTATACATCGTACTTAGCATGTTTCACATGTGCTGATCTTCAGAACCTGTTTCTTCCGGTAATGGGAACCTGACAGGTCCATTTCCCGGCGTAAGTTCCGGCTGAGATAGTCACTTTATCACGCACTACCAAACACGGTTATTCCGGCCGAACCTGTAAATGCCAAAGGATCTTCCAACTGGGCGTGCTAATGGAATGTTTGAGCGGCTTTCAACTGGTGGGAGATGGGTGTTGTGAATGACAACATATCAACCGTTACAAAGGGCTTTCGAAAATACGAATCACTCACAAGCAAATACCATAAAAGTCCTTCATCGCTGAGAGTTTCATTTGAAATAAAACCATTATCCCTTTTGTTGTGATATTCTATATATATATGAATTTACTTCATCACTAATGTGTTTACTGACTGAGGCCCTGCTGAAGCTATCGACCGTCTCCCAAGGCCAAAACGACAACAGCCGAAGAATATGTTTTACTTTATCATATAACCAATTCTGTTTAGTTTGAAGGAGGGCTAACGCTCCTCCTATACCTTATTCATCTTTTGTTCATGTATTATCTTCTATGTAATTCTTAAGGTGCAAATAAACAAACAAACAAAAACAAGAAGCATTACAGATTTTCTATACAACATATTTGCATACTGCCATTTTTAAGAATGCGCAAAAATGTATCATTCCTACTACGGACTGGGCAACAACCTGCGGTCACCGTTCACAGCTCCGTCTATGTTTACATGATGAAGGCCCAACCAACTGTCTTAGCCAAGTAGAAACCACTATTTACGGTCCCAGGGGCCATGTGCAAGACTTCCAACAATCAAAACTGATTGACAGTGGTAACCAGCCCACCAGCTATCATTTTGAATCGAGGATGTCTGCAGGCGCTGAGCTTGAAACCATTCAAAGGCTAGACCAAGGGACCGTGTATGTCTTTCACTTTATCTTTTTTTGTCTTTTTGTTTACTACATTTCGGTAGATCGAAGAAATGGAAACCAATCACATTCATGTACCGATTATCTGGCCGGGACCAACTTACGTGTCTGAAGAAAATGCCTGACGTCAGTAACCAGTTTGGGTTCAGTCCTTCTGGTGCTTTAGTACAGGAGCCAATACCTAAAAGAGGCATAGAAAATGTGATTTCGTTCAACCCATCTTACAGAAAAGGTTTGACCTGATATTTTGGTAGAGGGGGTCAATCTGCATCACACCTGATGATTTTTTTGGTCAAATTGTGGTATCACGCTCCCGCTAGCGCTAATTAAAGATAATTATTTATGGCCCACGAGTATATTTTTAAGCGGGAGGGGCCAAAATCTAAACACTTGCTGGGACCAGGATTAACAATTGCACGTGGAAAATTGTGCTGAACGAAATGAAATTTCGATGTGATGGTGTCAAATTGGACAAAGGGATCCCAATAGAGTACATGACATAATCGAAATCTGGTTAATATTTGATTACCGTATTACATTTAAAAAAATGATCAAAATTTAACTGTAGAATGGAATTGGTCATTTGAAAATGTTGGTAAATCCATTTTTTGTCTCAATCACTCTCAGTTATTATCATTCAAATATGATGCAAAATAACCTCTGCCAATACAGATAAAGTTATTACCTAACATTGGTGCCGGAAAAAGTTTGGTTTGCAAGAATATTCGAGTTACGCAACAGCTCTTGACTTGACCATTGCCATTTTTTACACGTCGGCGCACCAGAACTTACTTTGATGCCCATTTAACCTTGCCGCCTGGAGCCTATAATAGAATCATTCAATACCTGACACAAGCTCGCTTCTTTTATGTACGGTAAATTGTCCCGAACGATCCCATTACAAAGTTGCCAAGTATTCAGAGGGTCTGGTATGGGTTCTTGGTGATGAGAAGGGGATGGAAATCGGGTGTAGACTACAAAATATGTTTCAGCAATCATGAAATATGATGTTATTGGATTCAAGTATTCATAACGCTGATGCAAGGCAAAGGCAGAAAAACATATTGCAGTGGCCTGAGATTTTATTTTTATTTTTCAATTGGACCAACTGTTACGTAATTTGACCCTGGTATAATTTAACAAATTTAGCAGACTTTCTTTTGCTAATACTTCAAAAGATCTATCTACCTACCTATCTAATACTATCTATCTATCTGTCTCTCTCTGTCTGTTTCTGTCCCTCTGTCTCAACGACAACTCGACACCAAAGTGTTTCACAGACGGAGCAGAGGTAATAAAAATTGCCGTTTTTTCTCCATATCGTTCCTGAGGCTGTTCTTCCCTGAGGGTTTTTCGGAGCAGCTATTTTGATTAAGCGGGGGTGAGAGGGTCCGGTCGGGGTCAAACTCTACTGACGGTGATGACGTCTGTCCACGTCAATTCGGTACGTAATCCTTTACCAGATGTTCGTCCTGACCCATTGCGTAAGCAAAATTCCTGGAAGATCCTGCGGACATTACACCCGCTTAAAGGTGGGTTCACATGTGCGTACATATTCAAATCCGTATGAGGTCAGTATGGAAGTCTTAGCCTCTACCAGGCTCCACGGGTGGCTGGAAAAATTATAGAAATTGGACAAATATAGACAGATAACATGCCAAACGAGTTTGCTTGGTCGCACACTAGACTCGTCGATCAGCTTACTCCTATGCATCTTTGTTTGTCCTATTTCTACTATTTTTAAAATGACCTGTGAAGCCTGGTATAGACTAAAAACTCCGTTCGGACCCCATACTGATTTAGATATATACGCAGGTTTAAACCCTCTTTAAACCCCTTTCCAACAGGACGGCTCTTAACGACCTAAGATTTGACAGATTGCCTCACGAATTGTGTAGACATACAAACGAATGTTTTTACACTTTGTGTGTTTTGTTGTCCTTTCAGTCACACTTTTACCTTTTGTATGATATACCCTGTATATAATCAAAGGGTACACACATCCATTTAGGTCGCAATGAGAACGCAGCGCGATCGCCGGCTAGTGGAAAGGGCACCTTGCCACCAGAGGCCGTAATCTCGCTGCGACCTGTGATTGACCAAAGATTTGACAGATCGCTCAAGAAATGTCATAGAAAAGAATTACTTCACACTTTGTGATTTGAATACTTTTAAATCATACTTTCACAACTTGCATAATATTCAAATTGTGAAATCAGATTGGTCGCAAATTTCGAAGTTTGGGTCGCTGAACGGTCGTCAACAATTGCATTCTAGTGAAAATGGTCTTACCACAAAGATACCACTGACCTTTAGCAAGTTGATCGAAAATGAATCCTTTAGCTGCCCCAGGGGCCGACATTATCAGAGGAATAGGGCATATTTGTTAAAATTCGAAGAGTAAGGGAGACCTTTCCACATGATCTCAGACTTCCAAACAATAAACGATGGAAAGTCAAGAATCACAGAATATGAAAAAAAATGTATTTTGGATTCATTGATCGTAGATTGGCACCATGTCTAGGAGATTGAAAAACGTTCCGAACATTCCCATCAAAGGTCCTATTTTCACGCATCATTGTTGATGACATTTACCAGACGACCATGACCATGTATGCTTTCACGTCTGGAAGTACACAGATTGAGTTTTATATCTTATACATACCAAACATGTTGCTAGTTTTGACTGGACACGGCGTTCGCTGTTTCCAAAACTGAATCCGTTTCAAACTTTTATTCTTAAAGTTTGTTCTAGAGATTTGACATAGCTGCATTGTTGTAGCTGTTGCAACTCAGTCGTTTGTTCAAAAGGTTTTACGAGTGATATATATATATATATATATATATATATATATATATATAGAGAGAGAGAGAGAGAGAGAGAGAGAGAGATGTTTATCATTGAGTACTTTCTGTTTTTTCCTAACTAAAGATTTTATTTAATGTTGAACTAATATACAGGTGATTTGTTGTTTTTAATATGTTGTAACCTTCCAACTCTATAACATCTTTTATGGGAAATTAAGACACGTGCATAAATATTGTATTGAAATTATAACTAAGCACAACTATATACATGTATATGTGGAGACCGTAACATGAATTTTATTTCATGTAGATGATAGCCTCCTCACAGTTCATATAAATCATATTTTTAATACTTGAAAACGTACTTCAATAGGATTCTTATTTGAAATGCTTCATAAAAGAGGTCGCGATTATTGTATCTCAAATTGAATCTCAACGAGAATCAGCTGTATTATTTCGATATAAAAGAGAAATCCGCAATATTGCACTTTCTAATGACATTTGACGATCATCGATCCTGACGCATACAAATCTCCCTGAAGGTCAACATTCATACATAGCTTTCTCAGTTCAAATCATAATTGATTTCTGCGCGTAGTAATGTCAGAATTACCAAGATATAATGTCATTTGGTTACGATAAAAGAAATACAATTATGTGCTTCCTGGCTTAGTCATAAGATGTGAGTTGACTTGACTAGCCGAAGTCAATTTAAATATACTATCACAGGACTGCTTGTTCTTCTATTTGTATTATTTGGTGGGCCAACTATTCCTCGCAGCCAGGGGCTGAATTTCGAGGATCTTACAATTGGCAGGGCTGAATCCTAATGGTCTTGAACGCCTGTCACTCGGTGCTTAACCCTATTCAGACCGGGGTGCGGGTCCAGACCGGGTTTGGCTTTTGTCTTGAGGGCTGCGCCAACTTTGATGTCTAATAACGCCAAAACGGCTAATGTTAGCAGGACCAAATTTGGTGAGTTTTCCTAAAATATTGTTGCCAATAATTTCACGAAGTTTGGATCCCCCCCCCCCCCCCCGTCCAGGGAAGACCAAAAAAGCCCGGTCTGAATAGGATTAAGCTAACCTCAATGCAACAATGGTACAAGGTGAAGCCATTGGGCTATATGTTTTGAACCGTTCACACCGAGAGGGGCTCTTATAGAGAAAAGAATGGCGGGTTCTTAACGTGTGTCCAAGGTATGGTTCTCCTCAAATATGGGACCTCCTTTTAACGTGTTATCCGAGGGACCCCCAACCCGTAACCAAAGCTTGGTACTCTGTTCATCCCGAAGTGAAATTAAGACATTCGTTTAGATTGCCCGATCTCCAAGCAGATCCTACTGTGCCATAAAATAGTATCAAAGCTGTCCAAGGAGTATAGCCGGCCAAAGGGACTCAAACGGGCACCTACGTTGGGTTTGATACTATATTACGCCACCGTGAATCTGCTTGGAGATTATAGATTGCCCTCTTCCAATGGAAGAACATCGGTGGCATATCAGGAGATTCTTACCCAGGACATCTAAGTTCTGGATCAATCGTGATATTGATTATAAACCGTTACGCCAAGACGATACGTGTACAACTTTACCACCTCAAAATATATAACACGAGGTACATATTACGTCGCTCTACACTGTGTCAAAGGTGTGAAAAAGTTTCCAGTCAATAGAATTCCCCTCAACATTCCGTTCAACAACTCCGTTGGTAGGAATGAATGTATTAAAGATGTAATAACCGTTATCACGACATATGCAGTACACAGGAGAGACAAGGATGGCGGAATCCATTCAACTCTGCCAGCCGTAACGGATCATGGTAAGACTCGCAATTGCAAGAATAGATGTTTATCCCCCAGGTACTAGATTGAAACACCAGAATGGAAACATCAGAGGTCTTTTGAATGTTGAGAGCTTCAACTTGCAACAGACTAAACGGGCAAAGATTTCTCACAGTAGGAGTTTTCTTTTACACAACCAGTTCTTCTCACCTGCTGACGTTTCGATTTAAAAGAAAACTCCTATATCCTTTGATCTACCAACCTGATGAAACTATTTTCGGAAGTGATATATGATATTTCCCATTTCGAAAAGGTATTTCTCTACGTTGGAAAGTATGTTTTGCGCTCGTGGTAATAAAGTTAAGAGCAAGAGAGCCGAAAGGTTTTTGCTTTACATATAGGTCTTCATGTTTACTTTGGTGCTTCACTCAAAGCGCATGGGAACAGAATCATCCTCTGAATGACGTAAAAGTATGGCCGAGCCAGAGATATCACAATCATCTAAGATCCACCAAGAGAGTTCTGCGCCATTTCATCCAAACTTAGGTTGTGCATAGCAAATATTGCTCTGGTGAACCAGAGGAAGCTTAATATACAGTAAACAAAATCCCCAAACCTCATGTGAAAACGTGTGTTCAATACATATGTCTTCCAAAGGTGGTATCTCACCGCACTTGGGGCACCGGTGCAGCACTGCGGGGTTCGTTCACTGCGGCAATGATGTGTTGTTTTCGATGATTTTTTATAAATTAGATATCGCGTAATACGTTAATGTATGGCTTAGAAGACGACATCCTACACAAAACGTGAGAAAATTCGTTCTTTAACTCTATCTTCCGAACCCCGCAGTGCCGCACCGGTGCCCCAAGAGCAGTGCGATACCGCCTTAGGGCGGAGACTGACAGCCTACCATATTTCAGCTTGCGAGTGCGGACTGAGGCGTCTGCTTTGTAACAGCCACAACACATCATCTGAGGGTGTGCCGCTGAACAGACCTTCGGCGTGAACGTAGAGCTTACAAGATCGTTCCCCGTGGATGGATCATGATGTGATCAGGTCGGTATTTATTTATCTCCTGCTGGGATAACCGGCACATTTGT